>NC_080724.1:12652500-12775000 GCF_019097595.1 Hemibagrus wyckioides
GGGACGAATTCCAGCGTCTCTCAGAAGTCACCACAACAATGAGTTTCCCTGCGGCTGCCAAGTCTGTACTCTGGGAGAGGAAGGCGGGGGAGGGGAGGGGAGCGGAGTGCAGCCCACGCTGAATAATGGCTCAGCTTTAGGAGATTAGCCTCGCTGTAATTTGTCAGGTATCTCAGCGTGTCCTCGAGGCACACGCTGGCTTTCTGCTGCGTCTGCATGCACGCGCTCTGCATCTCGAACCCGACGCGTCTCCTGCAGCTGCAGCACATTAAACAGCGCCGCCGATCTTACACTTCGCTTTCCTCCGTCTGATTCAGTGGTTACTAAATTATACCTTCAATCCGGAAGCTCTAATGACTGTTTGTGTAAAACTCCATCAATCTGAAATCTACAGTATAATTAAGTGCAAAAGTTTGTACACCCTTCAGAGAGGCGATTTGTAGCAGCACTGATTTGAATTCATTCATTTCACACGAGTTCTGGTTTTTATTAAAGTAACTAAATTGGGTGAAGTTAAACATGAGTAATAATAATAATGAAAAATATCACATACATATATTTATAGAGTTTTTAAACATTTAAGTACTTATATTCACTTATTCATTACATTTTATTTCATTTATGGAAAATGATATCAATATTTTTATAGTAAATCTAATAAGATTTCATATTAATAATATACTAATTATTTAAAAAATATTTTTGTAATATTTATTTTATTTTTTAAAAATACATTTTTCTTCTACTTTTATTCAATTTTACAAGTTATTTAAAGTACTCTGTCTCTCTTTCACCTCTCTCTCTCTCTCTCTCTCTTGTCCCTCGTTCTTTCTCTCCATCAGGTGTTCTTAAAGACTATCTGCGGGAGCTGCCTCATCCTCTCATCTCGAAGCCGCTGTATGAGGCGGTGCTGGACTCCATGTCTAAGCGTCCTCTGTTGATGGGAAGCGGCAGTTGTGAGAACGACTCGGCTGACTCGGATCACGCCACTGGTTTGCTGGAGGCGCTTCCGGAGATTGAGAAGGTACTAGAAACTTCCAGAAGATTTTGTACATAAAGCTTTTCTATTGGAACTTCTCAAGTGGACTTTGTTAGTTAAGTGCTTGCAGGTCTGAGGGACCAAGTCAGCACTTGTGTCAAGTGGTCAGAGTCTGGTTTAAATTTGGTGAAGCTTCCAAGAACCAGCTGTATGTAGACTCTTGAAAAATAGAAAACCTTCACGAGTTCATATCCTTGCTAAGATTCCACACAGATCTCTACAGCACAGAGTTTCTTCATCACAACAGCTTCCAAGTAGAACTTTTTAGGAGGCTAAGAACCTTTCATTATTCTCTGAGCCTTTGAAGAACCCTTGAAGAACAATTTTTTCTAGAAGTGCACGAAGTTCTGAGACCACAGGTTCTCAGCTTCTTGTTCTGCTACAGTCTTCACATTACTGGCTATGGTTTCCTTCCTAACACCTAGATCATGTGAGCAGTTTTAAAATGTGCTAAAATGTGTTGTTTCTTGGTAGAAAGGAGTTTGTTAATGGTTCATTTATTCTTAAAAGGTTCTATATAAAGTAATTTTTTATAGGAAAAGCACTTTGTTGTAATTGCTGTGTTCGACACAGAACGTTCAAGGGTTCTTCAGAAAGACTTAATAACATCCCTTAAAGGTTTTAAAGATAATTTATGCTACCAGGCTAGTTGGCAGTCTGACTAGCATGCTTGTTGATTAGCAAGGCAACTACATAACCTTGAACTCAATATCTCACGCCTTTCCTTCTCCTAGGTGACTCTGCGGAAACTTCTGGATCACCTGAAGCGTGTGGCGTCTCATCACGAGGTGAACAAGATGACTTGTCAGAACCTGGCTGTGTGTTTCGGACCCGTGCTGCTCAGTCAGAGACAAGATGCTTCGGGTCTCGCTAACCGAGTGTTCATGGACTCGGAGGAGCTGGCAAGTGCGCTGCACTTTAAAAAGCACATCGAGGTTCTGCACTATCTGTTGCAGCTGTGGCCAGGTATGAACACACACACACGCTGTTAAAAGAAAACAGGCAGTAACTCCTATAACAGCACGACACACTGAGTGTTTTATTCCTTCCAGAACACTTGAATATGAGATTGAGTTTCGTCTCTGTGGTTCACTTCTGAAGCCTCTTTGATACACCCAGAGTTCTTCCACTTCCTAAACATAGAGCAAGATCTGCTTCCATATGGGACATCAAACAGCCGTGGTAGCCTTCTCCATCAGCATGTGGGGGGAGAGAGTGAGAGAGGAGAGTTGGAGAGCGGGAGAGATAGAGAAGGAGAGAGAGAGAGAGAGAGAGAGAGGAGAAAGAGACAGGAGAAAGAGAACATATAGAGAAGGAGAGGGAGAGAGATGCAAGTAAACAAAGCCCTGGAGGTCTGAGCCCACGTGAGGAATCTTGTCCCCTGAGGCCAGCGTTTATCCTGAAGATCTGTGGCTCAGTCTCTGCGGTGAGGAGCAGCTGCATGCCCTCGGGATTGCTGCTAATCTGTGATTGATACTTTGGAGAAAGGGAGAGATGACAAAGCCTGTCAGCATAGCCATGCATTCCAGGTGTGAAGCTAAATCCATTTAGGTTTTCCAGCGTCGTGGTAGAAGAATTCCCAGAATGTCATCTTTTCAGTTAAAGGAATACTTCAGAAAGTCTCACTATCAGCAAGCGTCTTGTGGGCAGACATGAAGGTGATGACAGCCGGAATGTTAGAAGTTATACACAACTCTTTCACTTAAAATGTATTACATATTATTCACCTGCTTTGTGTTTAGCTTTGTAGCTAAATTCGTTTTCACATTAGATTAGCAGTGCAAGCTAACAACTAGCTATATTTTCTGTGGTAAACTATACATTTGAAACTAGCATTGTTAACAGACTGGTTAGCTGTGAAGTATCTAGATGCAGAATAAACTGTTAGTGCTTAATGATGTTGTGATGTAACTGTTGTTGTAAATCGATAACTTTTGTACATCTTCTTAGCATGTGTTCAAAGAGCTCAAATAGCAGCAGCTAGGCGCACTTAGCCGTGTCATGTTCAGCTATGTCCTCACCTCCCACTTTAGCTCCCTTTAAGCTTTAATTTTAATCTCTTTTCTTCTCTCTATGAAAAATTGTCTTGCGTGCTGCTAAAGGCACTATATAAAGTTACTGTCTCTTGGCTCCATGTACTGCAGAGAAAAATGCAATAAGCTTGCTCTATAATTACACACATTCCTGACCTAACCTTTAGCCCAGCGCTTAGCCGCTTCACCCTGACTGAAATCCGCCTGCCACAGGGCATGTTTCTGTAGAAACACACATTGGGGTTATTGGGTGGTGGTGAAACTGTGTGTTAGCTATAGGATAGGTGTATAATTTTCTAGGTTTGTAGGTTAAAAAGGAAGTGGACAGTGTGTGGGTTTGTTTAGCACAAAATGGATGACAACGAAGGAGAAAAAAAAACTGTTAGAGAGGCCAGAGTGTGGGTGTGAGGGTATTTTTAGCCTGTCGGGGCCATAGCCGGGTGTGTGTGTGTGTGTGTGTGTGTGTGTGTGTGTGTAGTGTATTCTATAACCCTGTATTGACCTTCTAAACCACTGGAGCATACAAAGTCTCTCCTTGTGTTTGGACAGAAAACCTACAAAGGTTTCAATGCTAATGCGTCTAGCAGTGAATTTTATTTTTAATCCTCAGTCTTTAAAATCATCTAAAATCTTTTAAAATACTTATTTTACTTTGTTAGCAATTTTGGGACTAAAGATTTCCCTTCTCCAAAGCACAAAATTCACTGCTGTTATTGGCAGCTGCTGTGCTAACTGTGAGGCAACTGACGCTAATGCTAATACTGTGGCAATTATTGCAAATAATTAGTTATGTTTGCAGCATAGTTTTAGACATGAACTCAATTTATGATAAAGCAAAGTTTCTGGATGAGGCAGAATCTAACGTTAGCTAATATTAGCTAACAAGTCAGTGTTTTGTTTAATATTATGATAACTTGTGTCTCCATAATGTATTGTAAAGTAGAATTCTAACCTTTCCCTCAGAATAGAGCAGAAATCTAAAGCTAGAAAATCTGTAAACTTGCTACAAAATTTTGCCACTTCTAACCAGAAGCTTTTATTTGTTCCCGTTTGTCTGCTGTTAAGCGTAGCCGTTTATTTATGCTGTATGTTTTTGTGTGTTTTGTGTCATCGGCTTCCCGTGTAGGCAGCAGCTAAAGTGAGCGGCGAGGTTAGCTTGGCCTAGCGAGCTGAGGCGGGCAGGTAACATGAAGGGAACTGGATTGGACTGGTGTGGTTTGAGCTTTTTCTTTAGCATAGGGAAAGTGGAAGAATATAAACGCATCCTGTGGCTCATGTAGCTAGCTAAGTTAGCTATGCTAGGCTAGAGATAACAGCATAATACCCTGTTAGCTTAGACATTTACCTCAGACTTTTTATCTCACAGAGGCTTCAGATAAAAAAATCTTAACTGTGTCTGTAATCAGTATCTAGTAGAATGTAACGTGAACAGTGAGTTGTTTTCTTTTCTTTTGTTTTTTTGTAGCTAGCTTCTTGCTAAGAAAATTAGCATTAGCAGGTTTGGAAAATTTAGTGGATAATTTAACTGTTTTTTTTTTTTTGTTTTTTTTTAGGTTTTATGAGAAGAGCTTGCTTGTTTGAAAAAAAGTCTTCACTTTGTGTGTTTTTAAGGCATGTGTTTGTCCCCAATGGTTTTCACTTCTTTCCTGCACGAGCATGCTGCACTGCTGCCTGCTAGCAAAACCTCTTTCTGCTTGTTAGCTGATTTGTTTTTGCACTAAATCCCATTCTCTCTTTCTTGTCGTTGTTGATTCAGTTGCAGATGTCCAGAGCAAACCCTCGTCTCCTGCCCTGGACGCCCCCCCCCCAGTGAGGAGAAGAAAAGAGCGCCCTCAGGTGTTAAATCTGAGCGACGCTGAGCTAGCGGGAGTTCTCCGTCCCCGTCCTGGGCGCCTGGACAGCCCAAGCAACCGCTACGCTGGAGACTGGAGCGACTGCAAGGAGACGTACCTGCATCAGATGTGTCCCGAGGAGGAAGAGGAAGCCGACTACGCTGACGTGCCGTGCGAAGACGAGAAGGACGAGGGCAAAGATCGAGGGGAAGAGGATGATGAAACGCTAGAGAGCGGAAAAAACAATGTACAAATAGAAGTGGAGAAGGAGAAGGAGCAAAAGGGCGACATTCAGGAGAACATTGGAAAAGGACAGGAAATCGAGGATACACCCCTGCTAACATCGTATGATCAGATACTAGTGGAGCAAGAAGAGCACCACGTTAAGGAGCACACCTATCAGGCGTTCATGAAGATCCAGGAGATCAGCCCTGTCCTGAGCAACAGGGTGAACCTGCGAGATCTTCAGGAGAGCATCGACACACTCATCGGCAACCTGGAGCGAGAGCTGAACAAGAACAAGCTGAACGTCGGCTACTAACACGCTAAATTGATTCTGTCTCAAACCTCGCACTTCTATAAACACAGACTACAGACTGCTGACATTCCTGAGGGTTAAACATCTGACTCTTGAGGCTCGGAGGTTTCTTCTTGGGTTCTTCATCCTCCGGTTCGGTTTGTTAAATTTGTTTATCGTCGCCGCTGTTGTTCTTTTCTTCTTATTAGAAGAATCTGGTGAGCCCCGAGGGGTGAGTCAGATGCCTTAATTGTGTAAAGGTGGTGCTCACGGCTGTGGAGAACTTTTTTATTTTTAAATATTTTTATTATTTTTACGGAGGTACAGAGAAATAATAGAAACCAATGCACTTACAAAGCCAGCTTTTAGAGGCAGAGCCGGGGATTCAGGTCATCAGTACAGAGATAGAGTTAGAGCAGCAGATCCTGACGCTAAACCAGAAACAGCCCAAAAAAATAAAACAAACCACTGCATAAAACCCCAAAAGCTACCTACTTCCCAGAATTCCATGACACACCCAGGAATTCCTGAAATGTTTCCCTCAGAAGGATTGCTGCTGCTACTCCATAGGAGCTCTATAATCCATAAACACTTCACTCCACAGAAATCCAGAAACACTTGAGATTCAGTTTCTTCACCAGGGTACGAAGCTTAATTACGCTAATCTCTGACCTGCTAACTGCTAATTTAAAACCTCTTACCTTTTACTATAAATATAAAAGAAAGTATCGGTTGTAAATTTGGTCTCGATTCATTCGCTCAGCAACGTTTACTCATCTTGCTAGCTACGTAAACAACGCCTGTGCTAGAGCAATAAGTCTCCAGCAATAGCTACAGGACAAACATCATACTCTCAGGAGTTCTCTTAAGCTAATAAACTTTTGATTAAACGGCATCTGCATGCTAGCATGTGCTTAGCTTACGTTAGACTGTTGTGTGAATAAAACCAGGAGCCAATTACGTAGCATGCTGGCTAATGTTCGGGAAAGTATAGTGGTGATGTTATCACGTTTGACCCGAACACAGCGAGTTTGCTTTCAGTTTAATAGCAGAAGCGTGTCGAGCAAATGGGATGGGAAAAAAACCCACTAACGTTGCTGATGTTATTTAAAAGTAGCATCGTGTTAGAGCATGATTAGACGTGTAACTGAAGCCTGTTTTTTTTTTTTTTTTTTCACCGCTCTGCTAATTATTTTGGAATCCTACGTCATGTTGGGAAAATCAATAAACACAGCTGGTCGTGTGTTTGCTAAGGACAGATAGGTGTGGAAGACATTCTCTCCACAGTCCAGGGAAACATTTTTGTCAGTATTTATCAGATCCGAGTGTAAATATAATGGGAGTTGGATATATTTTTGACAGCTTACATGTGTGTGTCTATATTTAAATGTCTCTCAGCTGCCTTGTAGCATTCAGGCTTAAAAATAATACAAATGCATGTGCAGGGCGAATTGAAGCGACTCTAGCGCTAAGTTAAGAGGAAGAAGGAAAAGAGCGTGGGGTTTTTGTGCACGCGCTAGTTTCTTGAACGCTGCATGGTCAAAAGCTTTAACGTCCTGAACCACGTCTGCTTCAGTCGTTTGTATTTATGTGTGTAAATAGAGAGGATTTTAATGTTTATCGTTGCGTGTTTGTTGTTCTGTTCGGCAGCTGCTCACACAGTTGTGATTCATCTTCGTGAACTTTATGTATCGACTCATATGAACACGACGGTGTGGAATCCTGTGTTTAAGGTCATGGCAGAAAGGTCAAAGTTCATGTTAGTAACATTTCTAAGGTCGCTTTCACGCCTGTTAGTCCGAGCAAAATCAGAGCGATTTTAGGATCCTGGGTCAGGTGATTTGTTCAAACACACATAAGACAATGTGCTAATGTGAACACAGGCTAGCTTAGCTCAGTTCAAACCGGTTTTGTTTGTACCACAATGTGAACGCCAGCTTCATGAGCTGGAAAATGATGTTGTACTGTGGCATTATTTTGCTGGCAAAAGTCAAAATGCAGATTTTTTTTTTTCTCTATTGTCGCTCAGATGGAAAAGCTTTTCTCGAACGTTCCACTTTCGCCAGTAAAATAATACCGCTCCGTAAGCGCTGATCTGTGATCAGGTTTATTATTTCGAGTTCTGTCCTCTATTGTACAGAGGATGAGTTTAGAACTGATCCTGGTTCAGGGAGTAAGGCTTCACTCATGCACACAGGGGGAAAAAGGTACTGGATTAAATGTACAGTGTGAGCTGCTCGTTTTATTGTGAAAACATTCCTTAATTTGTCTCAGTTTCTCCTCGGAAATATCGTACAAATACATAGTTTGTGTTTTGTTTTGTTTTTGTTTTTTTTCGTCATTGGACAGCCCTAATATGATGAAACTCACTAAATCGGATATACTTTGTACTGATACTGAAAAAATATATGTTCGTAATAAAGTATATATTTCATATCTGAGCTTTTCATTTGCACTCAGGGTTTTTTTTATACATTTATTTTATTCTCACAGTTTAAAGTGACATTTCTTCTTTCGGCTTTTCCCTTCAGGGGTCTCCACAGCGAATCATCTCTCTCCACCTATCCCTATCTTCTGCATCCTCAACACTTGCACCCACTAGCTTCATATCCTCATTTATTACATCCATATACCTCCTCTTTGTCCTTCCTCTTTGCCTCCTGCCTGGCAGCTCCATGTCCAACGTTCTCCTACCGATATACTCACTCTCCCTCCTCTGAACATGTCCAAACCATCTTAATCTGGCCTCCCTAACTTCGTCCAGCAAAAGTCCAACATGAGCTGTCCCTCTGATGTACTCGTTCCTAATCCTGTCCATGCCACTCCCAAAGAGAACCTCAACATCTTCAGCTCTGCTACCGCCAGTCAGTTTAAAGCAATGTTTATAGATGTTTTTTTCTTGCCATTCATTTCATGGAGAATGTGTTGATGTGACATTCACCAACACCTGATGATTCATTACATAAAATCACACCCCATCACCACAATTCACATTTTCTGAAATATGTTGCATGTCCATATGTTAGCCAATAGGACACAGTCGGAGGCGGGGCTTCAGGCTTGTCAGATAAGTGCTTGTGCCATTGACCACCAGACTGAAGTTCTGCCTTTATCTAGTTTCTCCAGCTGAAGTCAAGTCTTTATCTAAGAAAAATAAACTGATGTTGAGATCATCTCTAAGGACACCAAGTTGAAGTTTTATCTTTTCAAAGAGTTACTAAGGTCAGTGCCCTTGCCGTAGACCACCATGGTCTTGTTGAGAACTTACTCACATGCCTGTGTACAAGATCTCAACAAGTTCTTGGTGGTCTAATAAAGTGAAGTTCTGTCATTATCTCAGAGCACAAATTAAAGACAAACTCTTCTAATATAATAGAATTAAGGTATTTAAGGACATCAAATTAGGATATTTCCTAGGTTCATTTCCTAGGTTTTTGTGCCCTTTTAAAGGGCCTGTAAGGTAAGTGCTCTTGCTTTGGACCACAGAGCTGAAGCATCTGAGTTTGCACCCTCTGCTTGAGGACAATAAACTCCACCATCCAATAAAGACAACATTGTGTTTCGTTCACCACCAAATGAAACAGCAAACAGGACTTGAGGTCTTCTTGAGAGCCACCAAGTTGAAGTTCTCTGTAAGGTAAGTGCTTGCCTTGAAGCAAGTTCAGGTTTACAACTTGTTTGGAGCACTAGCTAGAAGTTGTGGCAGTATCCAGGACCATTGTGGCTTTGTCCAGGGCCACCAGCTAAAGTTGGGTTGTTATCCAGACCAACATAAGTAAAGCTATGTTCTTGTTTAAATCAAGATCCTAATAATCTTCATACATACTGGAAGTTCTTAAGCCCGAGTCAGTAATGCTGAGGTTGCATTAATCTGCCTTGTCATATTTGCTGAACTATGAACTGAAGATGCCTTCAAAAAGGAAGAAACCTAATTCTCCATGGCCCTAAGCTTTATGAGTTAATGGACTGCCTCTGTGAATGTCTGTATTGGGAATCCCCTGGGAACTTACAAGGATGATTGGGGACATTCCCTCACCCTGAGGTTTCATCATGTCTATCTGTTATATTGTAATAAAAAAAAGTCGATAAAAGATTCTCTATTAAAGCAGGGATGTTCAAGATCAGTACCTCATGATCGTGATCTTTAACTCTCTTCTGCAGGAAGACAGTTCCTCCTGTTTCTTGGCTCAGCATGTGGAGAAATGAATAAACTGAAGGAATAACTCTGTAAGATCTGCTGCAGCCATAACAGCAGCCAAAGACCGAACGCTGAAGTGTTTTCTCAGACAAGCCTGATATCTGATACCAGACTGTCTGCCAAGGTGAACTTTTGCCCCTTTTTTCTTTCAGAATGCGTAAACAATCTCTCTCTCTCTCTCTCTCTCTCTCCTTGTAGCCCACCTGAAACATGATGTTCCCCCTTAGCACCAAACACAAACACAGATGAAGTGAGCATAGAGTTGACAGAAAGTGAGAGAGTGAGAATGGAGTCAACAATTCACATGAGAGAGAGAGACAGAGAGAGGGAGTGAGAGAAAGTGAGAGAGAGACAGAGAGAGGGAGTGAAAGAAAGTGAGAGAGAGACAGAGAAAGAGAGGGAGAATGAAAGAGAGAGAGACAGAGGGAGGGAGGGATAGAGAGAGAGAGAGAGAGAGAGTCTTTAATGCTCTAGCTGCTGAAAAACACAAATCAAATCAGCACACTGCTCAGTGTGGATGCTGGCGTTAGGACGTGGCAAAAAAAAAGTGGCTGAGACAAAAGAGACGTCCAGCTGTAGATAATGTAGCTGTAAGAAGTTATCTATTTTATATACTGACCAAAAAAAACGGTTTGTTTAGAAATCCATAAATAAATATAAATCACTGCTTTGGGGTCGTATTAGTGAAGAATCTTTCTTTGAAAACTGATACTGGTACTGAACACACACTCTACTGTCAGTGTGTGTGTGTGTGTGTGTGTTGACGCAGTGCCCGCAATGTTTAATCTGGGTTTATTAGTAGCGAGAGATGAGGCGGTCGTTTGATGTCTCTCTCCTCGTCTCTCTTTCTTCTCGCTCTGTCTGAGAGATGTTTGGCAGCTCATCTAAAAACCGCCGCTCGTCAGAGAGAGTGTGATGACAGGCAGTACACACACACACACACACACCTCAGTAGGCTGAAGAATCATGTATATAGTGTATGGGCTTCAGAGTGGGGGAGAGAAAAACAGAACGAGTGAAAGAAAGAAAGAAGGAACAGAAAGAGTGACAGGGAGAGAAATGTGAAGGTAGAGAGAAACAAAATGACAGAGAGAGAGAGAGAGAGAGAGAGCTTACTGTGTGTGTTTGATAAGTTCCCACTCCTCACACACCTCAGAACATCAAACACTCTTTGATCATTCTGAGTAAGCGTGTGTGTGTGTGTGTGTGTGTGTGTGTGTTTACACACCTGTAGGAGTTATGTGTTCAGGTGTAATATCAGCCCCACTCTCCTCCTCTCTCCATGTTGCTCTGCACTGCTCTGGTCTTGCAATATTTTTTAGAGAACAGGACCATTTATAATAATAATAATAATAATAATAATAATAATAATAATAATAATGTTGAGAAATGGCTGTGCTATAAGAGGAAAAAACACTTTGGAGTTGCAGGTGTGCTGTTATCAGTTTAGTAGCAGTAACTCCGACTCATCACACCACCCAGACGTTCATTAAGTTGTTGCTATGGAAACGATAAGGTATGAGAGAGAGTGCATTAATATAAACCTGCACTACAGTCAGAGCTGCTGTTAGAGAGAATTAATCAACTCCTGAACACCTATCAGAGTCCAGGATAAGAGCCACAGATAAACCAGCAATCAAGACATCAGTTTATTAAAGAATTACAACTGGAAGGTAGAGAGAAACAAAATGACAGAGAGAGAGAGAGAGAGAGAGAGAGAGACAGAGCTTACTGTGTGTGTTTGATAAGTTCCCACTCCTCACACACCTCAGAACATAAAACACTCTTTGATCATTCTGAGAAGGTGTGTATGTATGTGTGTGTATGTATGTGTGTGTATGTACAGTATGTGTGTGTGTGTGTGTTTACACACCTGTAGGAGGTGTGTTTAGGTGTAATATCAGCCCCACTCTCCTCCTCTCTAAGAGTCACAGATAAACCAACAATCAAGACATCAGTTTATTAAAGAATTACAACTGTGTGTGTATGCGTGTGTTTGAGTGTGTGTGGATATGAGTCTGTGTGTGTGTGTATTTAAGCGTGTGTGTGTTTGAGTGTGTGTTTGTGTGTGTCAATCTTTGTCCTCTAGGCCCATTTTTTTCCTCAGGGCTTTCTCCAGAATGAAGTATTCCTCAAAGTCTTTCTGTACCTCCTTCTGCAGCAGCTGCTCCATCTCATCATCGTCCATCAGAACCTGCACACATCATCACCATCATCATCATCATCACCATCACCATCATCATCATCATCACCATCATCATGCAGTTTTTGCACATCAACAGATTTCAACTAGGTCTGTAACCTTAAACACTTTTTTTCTTGTTTTTCATCTAATTCTCCATATTTATTCCTTAAATCTCTGTGTTTAGTATTTTTATTTATATTTTGTTAATTATGTAATATTTTGTTATTTGATATATTTTTTGTTATATTTTTGTACCCTAATTTGGGTGTTTTAGTATTTTTGTTATATTCCTTCCTATTTTATCTATTAGCTGTGTTTGTGGATCTATCTATCTATCTATCTATCTATCTATCTATCTATCTATCTATCTATCTATCTATCTGTCTGTCTGTCCGTCCGTCCGTCCGTCCGTCCGTCCGTCCGTCTGTCACCATAATCATTTATTTGCAGATTTGTCCAACAATTTAAGCTAATGCTTTATTACATTTCTCTGTGTGTGTGTGTAAAACTTGCTTTAAATAAAGCAGCTGTGTTAAAGCCTCACTCTTCTCTTTATATATTTATAGTGGAAGAATCAACACACTGTGATGAAAAGCACACACATCAGTAATGCAGAGATGCAGTGTGTGTGTGTGTGTGTGTGTGTGTGTGTGTTTCCATATTCAGTGTACAGGATATTCCAAGCGTTTTCTCAGTGAGTGAGAAAACGTTCAGAATACTTGGAAAGGGTTCTTCTCTAAGCTAAGGTGTAGTTAATGCTAACAAGAAGTGACGTGTATGGCTACCAGTTTAACATGAGTAACTCTACAGCAGAACAAAATAAGACACTACATTGCCAAAAGTGTGTGCACCCCTGCGTGTTTCTTCTCCAAGTCTGAAGCAAACAGTTGTACAGAATGTCTGTGTGAGGAGCTTTACATTTCCTTTCACTGGAACTCAAACCCTGCTCCAGCATGACAATGTGCCTGAGCTCCATAAAGACATGGTGTGGAAGTGAAGGTTGGAATGAAGAACTGGAGTGTCCTGCACAGAGCCTTCAACCCCACTGAACACCCTTGGGATGAACTGGAACTGGAGTCCCCTCAACATCTCAACACCAGAGTCTGATCTCACTAATGCTCTTGTAGCTGAATGATCACTAATCCCCACAGCCAGAATCCAACATCTAGTGGAAAACCTTCTCAGAAGAGACATTTGAAAGTGATTCTAACAGTAAACACACGGGGAATAGTGGCCGTGGTTTTGGAGGGAGATGTTCAGTGGTCTACATACTTTTGGTCATGTGGTGTATCTTTATAATATCATGGGTTTTAATAATATTAAATCTTCAGAAACATTTCTCATCCTGTTCTTGTCTTCCTCCTTCACTCTCTCCTCTCTCTCTCGCACCTCCAGAATCTTCTCATAATAGATCAGAAACTCCACCTCCCTCTGCAGATAGATGCTCATGTCCCGCTCCTATGCGACAGAAACATTTCATTTTAAAATACACTGTTAAACTCTGGACCTTCAGACATTGCGTATATTCCATATCCTACATTATACCACAAGGACATACTCAAATTAACGTTCACCTCGTTAGGAGCCGGGTTTTGGAGCCTTAACGGGATTTCAAGGACGTGCAGCGTGCCCAGGTGATCAGATACGGCCAAGTAGTGCTGCTTCGCTGCTCAAATGAGATTGGAGATATCAGACTAGAGATACAGCGCATGTCTATGCTACCAGAGCAAGAGCACTGATATACACCTGTGATGTGCAGCTCACAACTGACAGAGCTGAAGTTCTACGAAACTACAAACAAAAAAACAACACCTTTAGTAGTGTTAATAACATTATGTGTGTGTGTGAGACTAACAGGAGATGATCCAGGGTTTGATGCAGGAGATCGTATCCATGGTAATCTTCTGGTTCAGTACAGGCTCATGGGTTTTCTCCAGCAGGTTCCACACCTCCAGGTTGCCGTCCTCCTTCCCGATGAAGAACACAGCCGGCCGGGTCAGAGACCAGAACCCGGTTGTGCACAAACTACTGGAATTGGGCGAGTGGAGGAGTGGACCATTCTGGGATCAGAGAGGACGAGATGGATTTATATCGACATTAAAACAAGCTGTTTAAAAGGAAAAACAATTAATAATTCAAACAACTCTAAGGATTGAGTTATAAATAAATCCAGCTTGATAAACCAGGCTCATCGTGCACACAGGAAAAGTGAGTGAATAAAAGCAGGAGGTTTCAGGTGTCTCACCACAACTCCCTCTCTCCAGATAGAGAAGGTCCAACCTCCCACAACCAGAATAACGTCCTTAAAGAACGGAGAACGGAGAACCGTGTTCACCAGATAGTGATGAACCCGAAAGAAGTGAATGGGCTTAGGACCTGGGAGGGAGATGGAGGGGTGGGGTGGGTGGTCACGCACACACACATACACACACACACAGAAAAGAGAAAGAGAGAGACAGGCAGACAGGGAGAGACACAGAGAGAGAGAGTTAGACAGACAGAGAAACAGACAGACAGAAAAAGAGAAAAAGATTAACAAGGAGTGCCGTAATGGGCTGGTGTGTGTGTGTGTGTGTGTGTGTGTGTGTGTTTCTGTGTGTGTGTAATCAGTGCAGATTGCCTTAGGGTACAGTTTCCAGTTAAATTAACCAGTGTGTTGTCTGTTTCCTGATTGTTTCTGGCCTGTTCTTCCTTCTCTTTCCCAGAATTCCTCAGTGTTAATCTCTGATGTTTAGAAGAAACCACAGATTCTCTGGCTTTAACGCAGGCTGATTAGACAAAGTGAGCACTGTGTTATTGTGTGTTAGTCATCCGTCCAGCATCCGTCACACACAACCTTGAAACTCTTAATGCACCTAACGCTTGTGCTAATGTTTTCTGGAGGTTTCTGCTTAAAAATGACATCATCATATAACCACGGCTGAAACATCTTACATCTAACGTCTAGCAACAGTGTGTGTTTGTGTGTGTGTGTGTGTGTGTGTGTGCCTGTGCGTGTGTGTGTACCTACTGGAGAGTTGCCCTGTCTCGTTGTCCTTCTCCAGTTTCCAGTCGGTGTACACCAGTTCTCCATCCTGACAAAAACATGGACAGCAACAGGACCACCGTTATATGTGTACACACACACACACACACACACACACTCTCACTCACTTACACACAGAGACACACAAACACACACACACACACCTGTGTCCCCACGTAGAATTTGGTGCTGATGTTGTCCAGGTGGTGCAGGTGTTTGGCTGAGGGAACATGGAGGGCAGAGAACGACGGAACCTCCAACCTGTCCACTGCAGAGAGAGACAGAGAGAGAGAGAGAGAGAGAGAGAGAGAGAGAGAGAAAGCAATAAGCAATAATACTTTACAGTCTACACTATAAGCTAGAACACTGTGTGATGTCAGGACATTGTGTCAAACCTACAATATTCTTCTACATTCAGTAAGTCCTTCGATTAAAATGAAGTCATGTTTAACTATAAGTGTTCTGTTAGCAAGAAGGCTGTGTTAAACTACAGCACTTTACTATCTAGAACTCTTCATTAGCTAGAACACATCCTCCCAGTGGATTACCTGCTGTAGAGTAACACACACTGTCTCTCAGACTGATCTTCAGAGGACTGCATTTACCAGCAGAGTCTATTTTGGGCAGAGTGACCTACACACACACACACACACTTGTACATACAGCTTTATGATGTCACAAGTGAATTAATGTCTTAACACGTGTGTGTTTGTGTGTGTGTACTCTAAACAGAGGTTTCCAGCTGAGGTTGAGGTGTTTAAAGGTGTTGGGAATTCTGTATGGGATATGTAGAGGTTTCTCTTCAGCTTTGTGCTTCTTGTCGGTCAGGGACGGAGCTGCTACATGAAGATTACGCAGATCCCAGAACATCACAAAACTAACACACACACACACACACACACACACACACATGGATAATAGACATATTGTACAGATTAAAGTGTAAAGTGTTCATAGAGACATGTTTCATTTCCTGAAACTCAGTGTATATATGTTTAAACAGGTAAGCCCCGCTCCCTTGCTGAAACATAGAAATTATGTGAATAATAATAAACTTTTTAAAACATTTAAATATATAGTCAATATAGAGTTTATTAAAAATTTGGCTTTGGGTGCAGACTCTGACTACATTTGAGTTACGCTGACACACTTATGTATTAGTGTGTATTGTTAGTACCCATCAGGTGAACAGGTAACAATCTGGACTGATATTTGGTTCTTATTTTCCAGTGGGATCCCCAAACTCGAGACCTAATGAGAGAGAGAGAGAGAGAGAGAGAGAGAGAGATTGATAATGTTTGTTTCAAAATCTGTTTATGGTTTATCATTGAGGGAGGTGTGGCTTATCAGTGAGGGAGGTGACTTATCATTGAGGGAGGTTTGGTTTATTAGTGAGGGAGGTATGGTTTATCATTGAGGCAGGTATGGTTTATCATTGAGGGAGGAGGGAGGTGTGGCTTATCAGTGAGGGAGGTGTGGCTTATCAATGAGGGAGGTTTGGTTTATTAGTGAGGGAGGTATGGTTTATCATTGAGGCAGGTATGTTTTATCATTGAGGGAGGAGGGAGGTGTGGCTTATCAGTGAGGGAGGTGTGGCTTATCATTGAGGGAGGTATGGTTTATCATTGAGGGAGGTATGGTTTATCATTGAGGGAGGTGTGGTTTATCATTGAGGAAGGTGTGGTTTATCATTGAGGAAGGTATGGTTTATCATTGAGGAAGGTATGGTTTATCAATGAGGAAGGTATGGTTTATCAATGAGGAAGGTATGGTTTATCATTGAGGAAGGTATGGTTTATCATTGAGGAAGGTGTGGTTTATCATTGAGGAAGGTATGGTTTATCAGTGAGGAAGGTATGGTTTATCAGTGAGGAAGGTATGGTTTATCATTGAGGAAGGTATGGTTTATCAGTGAGGAAGGTATGGTTTATCAGTGAGGAAGGTATGGTTTATCATTGAGGAAGGTATGGTTTATCAATGAGGAAGGTATGGTTTATCATTGAGGAAGGTGTGGTTTATCATTGAGGAAGGTATGGTTTATCATTGAGGGAGGTATGGTTTATCATTGAGGGAGGTATGGTTTATCATTGAGGGAGGTGTGGTTTATCAATGGGGGAGGTGAGGCTTATCATTGAGGAAGGTATGGTTTATCATTGAGGAAGGTGTGGTTTATCATTGAGGAAGGTATGGTTTATCATTGAGGGAGGTGTGGTTTATCAATGAGGGAGGTGAGGCTTATCATTGAGGAAGGTATGGTTTATCAATGAGGGAGGTGTGGTTTATCATTGAGGAAGGTGTGGTTTATCATTGAGGGAGGTGTGGTTTATCATTGAGGAAGGTATGGTTTATCATTGAGGGAGGTATGGTTTATCATTGAGGAAGGTGTGGTTTATCATTGAGGGAGGTGTGGTTTATCATTGAGGAAGGTATGGTTTATCATTGAGGAAGGTATGGTTTATCATTGAGGAAGGTATGGTTTATCAGTGAGGAAGGTATGGTTTATCATTGAGGAAGGTGTGGTTTATCATTGAGGAAGGTATGGTTTATCATTGAGGAAGGTATGGTTTATCAATGAGGAAGGTATGGTTTATCAATGAGGAAGGTATGGTTTATCATTGAGGGAGGTATGGTTTATCATTGAGGAAGGTGTGGTTTATCATTGAGGAAGGTATGGTTTATCATTGAGGAAGGTGTGGTTTATCATTGAGGAAGGTATGGTTTATCATTGAGGAAGGTATGGTTTATCAATGAGGAAGGTATGGTTTATCAATGAGGAAGGTATGGTTTATCATTGAGGAAGGTATGGTTTATCATTGAGGAAGGTGTGGTTTATCATTGAGGAAGGTATGGTTTATCAGTGAGGAAGGTATGGTTTATCAGTGAGGAAGGTATGGTTTATCATTGAGGAAGGTATGGTTTATCAGTGAGGAAGGTATGGTTTATCAGTGAGGAAGGTATGGTTTATCATTGAGGAAGGTATGGTTTATCAATGAGGAAGGTATGGTTTATCATTGAGGAAGGTGTGGTTTATCATTGAGGAAGGTATGGTTTATCATTGAGGGAGGTATGGTTTATCATTGAGGGAGGTATGGTTTATCATTGAGGGAGGTGTGGTTTATCAATGGGGGAGGTGAGGCTTATCATTGAGGAAGGTATGGTTTATCATTGAGGAAGGTGTGGTTTATCATTGAGGAAGGTATGGTTTATCATTGAGGGAGGTGTGGTTTATCAATGAGGGAGGTGAGGCTTATCATTGAGGAAGGTATGGTTTATCAATGAGGGAGGTGTGGTTTATCATTGAGGAAGGTGTGGTTTATCATTGAGGGAGGTGTGGTTTATCATTGAGGAAGGTATGGTTTATCATTGAGGAAGGTATGGTTTATCATTGAGGAAGGTGTGGTTTATCATTGAGGGAGGTATGGTTTATCATTGAGGAAGGTATGGTTTATCAGTGAGGAAGGTATGGTTTATCAGTGAGGAAGGTATGGTTTATCAATGAGGAAGGTATGGTTTATCAATGAGGAAGGTATGGTTTATCATTGAGGGAGGTATGGTTTATCATTGAGGAAGGTATGGTTTATCAGTGAGGAAGGTATGGTTTATCAGTGAGGAAGGTATGGTTTATCAATGAGGAAGGTATGGTTTATCAGTGAGGAAGGTATGGTTTATCAGTGAGGAAGGTATGGTTTATCAATGAGGAAGGTATGGTTTATCAGTGAGGAAGGTATGGTTTATCAATGAGGAAGGTATGGTTCATCAATGAGGAAGGTATGGTTTATCAGTGAGGAAGGTATGGTTTATCAATGAGGAAGGTATGGTTTATCAATGAGGAAGGTATGGTTTATCAATGAGGAAGGTATGGTTTATCAGTGAGGAAGGTATGGTTTATCATTGAGGGAGGTATGGTTTATCATTGAGGGAGGTATGGTTTATCATTGAGGGAGGTGTGGTTTATCAATGGGGGAGGTGAGGCTTATCATTGAGGAAGGTATGGTTTATCATTGAGGAAGGTGTGGTTTATCATTGAGGAAGGTATGGTTTATCATTGAGGAAGGTATGGTTTATCAGTGAGGGAGGTATGGTTTATCAGTGAGGAAGGTATGGTTTATCAGTGAGGGAGGTGTGGTTTATCAGTGAGGAAGGTATGGTTTATCAGTGAGGGAGGTGTGGTTTATCATTGAGGAAGGTATGGTTTATCAGTGAGGGAGGTGTGGCCTCCTGCCAACTTGAATTGTATTGTATTGAATATTCAGCTGCCTTTAGCACGATTCATGCATTTTGGTGTGAGATAAATAACTCTATATAGTTAAAAAAAAATTAATGAGGATAATTATTTTATAAAAAAAATAACGATAATTAATTGAATATTGTTATTAAGATGGTCCGCTATCCCATCACACCTCAAAGCTGTCTGGGAGCCACTGTACATCTGTGACCGGGCCTCTGTGTCCACCCTCGAATCCTGACATAGCACAGTAACGCACTACAGGGGTGTCGCTGTGCTGCTTATCCTTAAAATCCTGCTGACAGAACACACACACACACGCAGAAAGGATTAAATGCTTTTTAGACGCACGTTGATGTTACATGAATATACACATTATACATGTAAGAGTAAATCTATTATTTCTGGACTGTGATTGGTCTCAAACACACACACACACAGCAGGGGTTCTAATGGCACCATGTGAGTGTCTGAGTGTTTGAGTGGGGTTGCATAACAGCTGTGTTTGACAGGATTGTGTGTGTGTAGGGGGCTCATTGTGCAGTTCACTGAATAAACAGTGGGTGGAACTGAAGGCAGATGTCAGGTCTGTTCTCTTCAAAACACACACACACACACACACACACACACAGAGTAATTCAATTAGGAGCCGGTAAAGTGAAATTATGGCCCTCCTCCCATCAGGTTTCACACAAGATGAACAGTTCAGTGTGTAAATGTGTGCACACACACACACACACACACACAATCACAAAAACAAAAAAAATATTAGATATTTAATAAATATTAAACATAGAAAAACAAACATAAATATATTGTATATATTACACCCTATTATTATTCACTATAAGCGAAATATATAATACATTAAAAGTTTCATTAAAAGTGTAATAATAATAATAACCATCATCATCATCATCATAAAGATGGAATTAATATAAAATAACTTTTTCAAACTTAAACTGTTATATATTGAATATTATTATTAAATGTAATACAATAATTTATATATTAACGTGTGTGTGTGTGTGTCCACCATTGTGTTGGTCATTTTTGATCGTACTCCACCACGGTTTCTCTGCAGTCTGTCAGCATGGCCTGAGATGTCCCACAGCACCACCTACACACACACACACACACACACACACACACACAGAAAAATGGGAATCAAAATGAAAAAAGGAAGAAAAGTGAACATTTATTTATCTGGGAAAGGGAGTAGAAAGAAAAGATTAATTCTCCAGTCTGTTAGATAATTCACACACACACACACACACACACACAGATACAGTGTGACAGGAACACAGAGAGAAAGGGGGAGAGTGAAAGGGGAGTAACTGCACCTGGCCGTTCATACAGCCTCCAACGATAATATTGGTGTCTGAGGGACAGAACTGGAAGCTCAGCACGTCGTCCGGACATTCCAACAGCAACTGCAGAAAAAACACACAGAGTTTCATTTCAAAGCCACTCTCACTTTCATCCACTCCGACTCACTGATATCCGCTTTCAGCTTCTCCAGAACGAACGCTCACATCACAGCCTGCTGTCAGAATAAACTCCAAAACCTTCTTAAAGCTGCCGAAGAGCAACAGACCACATTGTCATCCTCATTGCACACACTGCATGCATCCAGCTGCAGGATCACCTCCACAGCTGGATTACACTCCCACCAGGGAGAGGCTACAGGATGTCTTAGTACAGAGAAAGTGGATAAATGGATGGATGGATAGAGATGGACATGGGGATGTGAAGACAGTGGTGGGGATTAATTATGAGAGAGAAAAGGGACTTTAAAGGATTAGAACAGAACCATGGAGTAAACACAGTTGTGTGGATTGGATGGAGAGAGAAAAAGAAATTAAGAACAGTAGAAAGAGTGAGGGGTGATAGACAGGCAGGTGAATGGATGGATGGATGGAGAGACAGACAAACAAACTGATGTACAGACAGATGGATGGAGAGCTAGACAAACAGACAGACAGATGGTCAGACAGGCAGATGGATAGAGAGACAGACAGAAAGACAGGTGGATGTAAGGAGAGACAGACAGGCAGATGGACAGACAGGCAGATGACAGAGACAGATGGACCAACAGACAGGTGGATGGATATACAGACAAACAGATAGACAGACTGGCAGACAGATAGATAGAAAGACAGACAGTTGAATGGATAGAGAGACAGACAGATATACAAATGGATGGAGAGACAGACAGACAGATGGGTAGACAGACAGACAGATAGCTGGAGAGACAGACAGAAACATGGACAGTAGGATATACAGATGGATGGAGAGACAGGCAGACAGACAGACAGGTGAATATTACCAGAGGGTGGACGGGGTCAGAAATGCTCCAGAAGATGATCATTGTTGGATTCAGCAGCAGTTCAGTGGAGTTGTCTATCCTCTCCTCAAATGAGAGCTTCCATGTTACTGACACTGCTATTACACCTGTCTCACACACACACACACACACACACAACAGTTTGTCTTTGAGTGTGTTGTGTGTAGAAAGATTTGACATTGTGTTGTCAGAGTGTCAGGGTTTTCAGATCTGTGTGTGTGTGTGTGATACCGTTGATAGTAGGATGCCAATTGATGTAGCTGATAACTTTGTCCTTGCTGTAGCGCAGCTCAGTGAAAGTCTGGTACAACTTCAGCTGTATGTCGTCGTTTTCTTTACACACAGCTTTGTCTCCCAGAGCAGCCAGTTCATTCACAAACACATCCATCAAGAGGTTCTGCTGTAAGGCCTGTTCAATCCTACACACACACCCACACACACACACACACGTTAAGTGGATATGGTGGGAAGAAGCACTGATGAGAATTCATTATTAAACCTTCTCACCTGCCAATGCTGGATCTGAGGAAATTCTGCAGGTTCTTTGACTGCAGGATCTTCTCTTTCTCCTCCTCAATAAGCTCTTGAGGTTCATACTGGGTCCACATGTTCTTTCTGTGTTTCCTGTCAAACACACGGCTGAGTTTAACTTTTCTCTGAAATGCAGTACTGATGTTTCTCTTCACAGTGCTTTAGCCTGCTGACGGTTTCATGAACACCTTTAAAACCATAATCATGTTCGATGCACAGTGTGTGACGGGACATTTTCCACATGCCTTAAAGCAGATGTTTTATGATCTCCCATCTGTTTCAGCAGGTGTTCAAATGACTATGGTGCATTGAGGAAGTGTGTATGGTGTCTTTATACATTTCTTCTGTAAATATTACAGGTGTTTATGTCACACACTGACTCCGTGGGGAATTTCCCAAATAAATATGGACATGTGCTGATTATTAAAGCGTCTAAAGCACATACTGCACTATAAGATTATTTTTTTTGTATTGAAGTTTTAAAGGTTCTATAAGATGCACGCAACACAATGGCACTATTGTTTATTTTGAAAGATATTAGAGATACTCTGCTGTGTTTTAAAGATATTAAAGGAGCTATAAGGTGTTTTAAAGTTAGTGTTTAGTGTTCTAAAAACATTTAATGCACTATAAGATTAAAGGTGCAATCAGTTGTTTTAAACCCTACAAGGGTTAATGTTGAAGAACTTTTAGGTATTATAAGATAAACAATTAAAGATGCTATTGTGTGTTTTTAAAGACATCTTAAGATACTATACAATGTTTTGGAGGCATTAAAGGTACTGTAGGTGTTCGTAAAAGGCCTTTAAAGGTGTTTTGAATGACATCAGTGGTGTTATAACACATTTTAAAGGAATTTACGGCGTGTATAAGCGAATGATGATGATACTATAAGGTGTTTTCAAAGGTATGAAAGGTACTATAAAGTGTTTTAAAGGGATTTATGGTGCAATAAGATATGTTTAAAATTCATTAATGACACTATAATGTGTTTAAAGGTATTTATGGTGCTATAAGGTTTGCTTTAAAGGTATTAAAGGTGCACTAAAGTGTTTATGAAAGGCACTGAAGTTGCTGTCCTTTGTGTGAAAATGTACCATGTGGTCTGTGAGGATGAGGTTTTGGTGTTAGCGATGGCTTGAACCCCGCGGTTCTGCTCCAGTTTCCTGATGCTGAAGCTCTCGTCCGGGTATGATTTCCACTCGGTGTAGGAGCTGAAGTCAGAAAAGTGCACCGGAGCCCCAGTCTTCCGCCCCAGTCTCCTTACCTTAAAGTGGAACTGAACAGAGGAAAGAGTTAGTGTGAGTTTAAATATCTGGCTCATGCAGTGTGTGTGTGTGTGTACATCATGTCATACTCTGGCTCTGGTGTCTTTAACTGATTCTTCCTCAATCTCTTTCTCGCTGCCCAGTGAAACCCAGCGCCGGGGCACAGGACTCCTCTGCTCCTTCTCCATCTCCTCTCCACCTTCATCCTCTTCTTCCTCTGTTACTGCTGGGGGCTGAACAAACACACACACACACACAGGTGGGATGAAGAAAGTTTTATTCTATGTTTCTCATCTTTTTCTTTAGGATCTGTCTCCTCACCGTCAGCAGGCTCTGTTTAGCCTCCAGCGTGAGCACCAGGTAAAATCGCTGACCATAGGTGAAGTCCCAATCAAACACTAGCAGCATCTCATCTTCTGGATAATCCTACACACACACACACACATAGGGATGTATGATTGTATAACTGAGTTCCCTTTTTAACATCCAGAGAGAGAAAATGAATAAGTTATGGAGTTATAAGTGAGGAAGTGAAGAAGTGATGGAGAATTGAAGAATTGAAGGAGAAGTGAAGGAGGAGTGAAGGAGGATAAGTGAAGGCTCTCACCAGCACGGCCTTTTTGACGGGGCTGAAGTCCGACACGGCGGCTCGGTTTCTCATGTCCTGGATAATGTCATCTTTCCTCAGCAGCTTGTAGGGGTTCTCACACGTCACGTCGTTGTCGGCTCTGCAGCTGAACAGCTCCTGTGTGGCTGAGGTTAGAACCAAAGGGCAGATGTAGTCTGGATGTCCTGAGGATGGAGCAAAATCACAAATTTGACACAATGATCTCCATCATCTGCTCCAAAACTGTTCCCTCTTTAAAATAGAGAAAATACAGATGATTAAAAGCAGACACAAAGCAGTACGAGTGTCTCGGTGTGTGTAGTGAGAGAGGGTTTTGAGTTCAAAACAAAGCACTTGTTAATAAAGAGCTTGTAGCTGCTGCATCATTCTCTTCTTCACCAGACTCTTGTTCTTCTGTCTTTTTAAGTTAAGACAAAAAAAAGAAGATATTTACTAAAATTTACAACATTTAACCTTCAACTGAAGTCAAATTATTTCAAGAGTATTATATACAAATTATACAAATTACATATGTATAAAACCAGGTGTGAGATTCAACTGTTAGCTGAAACTATAAGTGTAGAGTAACTTTATTAAGCACTCAGGTGAAGAGGAACAGAAAGTTCAGGACGTCAGGAGTCTATTTTTACTGACACTCCTTCATTATGCTGTGACATGACCAGAGGAGGTTTGAAACACAATACAGAAGTGTCTGTTAAAAAACATTACCTTAGGGAGGTGTGTGTGTTTGTGTGCGCGCACTATCCTATACTTTACACATGACATCACATGTTTTGTACATTACATATAAAACCAGTGATGTTTTTCTCACACACTCTTCACACTAACAGCAGTTCTGACACTATCACAGGATTGTATTCAGGCTTGGTATGGTTTCCATAGCAATTCAAAAATTGAAAAAAAAAAATTATATTGTGAGGTTTTCTGTAATTTGCTTAACAATTTTGGAAGGAAGGAGTCTCCAGTGTTAGCACTTTGGAACAGACATAGTTGTAAATAAATGAATAAATAAATAATAAATAAGAATCCCTTATAAACAGCAATAAAACACTTCAGGATGGTGAGTCTCCTGACAACCCTGGTGTTGATTATTTTCCTACGGCAGCACAACACAGAGGAGGCTGTACAGGCAGAGAACCCAAAGAAACTAAAACCTCAGGTTCTGTGGGTTCAGATCGGGTTGAGTCTTATTTTTTAAATGCAGCATAAAAATAACCTAATGTGGGGAAAAAGTATTATCATACCTGTATTTGTTTCTGGTGCAGAGCTTTCCTTCTTTTCCTTTGGTGATGGAGATAAGTCATTTTTCTTCTCTAAAGCTGAAACATACAGAGAGAATCTGAAATTCTGTGTCACTGTGTACAGAGGATAGAGGTTTTAAAATCTGAACTAACCGTACACTCTACACACTCTCACCTGTCTCTTTCCCTTTGCTCACACGGCTTTTGGGTTTCTTTGCACTCATATCTGCTGAATCAGAAAGACAGACATGTTTATGTATTAAGCAGAACAGCAGTGTGTACTGTAGGTTCTTCCTCAGAGTGCTGAGGAAACGTTTCAAGAAAAAAAAACGCGCATATGGCGACATCTAGTGGTCAAATAGTCTCATTACACATATTTACACAGGACCTAAAATAGTGAACTTCACTCACAAACTACAACATTACGAAGATAAGGATGATACGATACGACTTTCCGATACTGATACGGATACATTGAGTGTACGCCGATATCGATACACATCCCATATATGGGTCAAAATCACTATAAAGTGCATTTGTTGTCCATCAGATTCACTCACGAACATAATGCAAAATAATGAACTTCTGAGGTTTAATAATAAAGTGTATAAATAAAGTGATTTACTGTTGAAGTTACTGGTTCATGTCAGGGAGGATGTGTGTGTAGTTTTTGACACATTCTGATAATGTTTTCACATATTACAGCAGTTATTATTTATAGAAACACATATTGAATCAAAGCAGCACACCCTGGTTTGTTTTGGTTATTGTTTTGGTATTTTCTACTTTGCAACAGCCAACCAGTCCATGATCTGATCTGATCCTTTTTACACATCTTGTGGTTAAAAGTATGTTGGTTTGTTTTTATTTCACTATAGGTTCCTGCAATAGCTGCTGTAAAAGGCACCATTTAGTTCGACACCTGAACAGATGAAGTACAGAGACATTTCATATATCTGAAAGGCGTTTTAGACTTCTCCTGCTTTAGGCTTCGCTTGAGCTGATGTTCATCGTTCAGGAGACCAGAAGTGATCGATTTGAAGAACATTAGAGAGAGCTGCATGATGAATTACAAGCGCACCACAATGGCACAAACATGTTCCCCATGAACTAAAATGTATTGTTGAGAAAGGCACAAGATATCTTTCTGAAAATCTACACTTTATGATCACTATGCAATTGAGTCTGATGCAGGAAAGGGTACCGGTGCTATGGAAAACATCTTGTCTAGTACCGAAACCTAAGAAAGCCACCCCATCTGGCCTCAGAGACTACAGACCGGTTGCTTTGACATCACATGTCATGAAGGTGTTGGAGACAATAGTTTTAGTCAACACGCACTGCACCCACTCCAGTTTGCCTACCAGCCTCATGTGGGTGTCAACGATGCTGGTCATCAATCTGCTGCAGCGTGCTCACTCCTACCTGGATGGCAGTGGTGGTACTGTGAGGATCATGTTTTTTGACTTTTCTAGTGCCTTCAACACCATCCAACCATTCATGCTGAGTGAGAATCTGCTTAGAATGGGTGTCAGCTCAACCACCATCTCCTGGATTGCTGACTACCTGTCAGGTAGACCCCAGTTTGTGCGATTGGGGGCTTCCCTGTCTGACAAAGTGGTCAGTAATAGAGGAGCACTTCAGGGGACTGTGCTGTCTCCATTTTTGTTCACTCTGTTCACCTCAGACTTTCAGTACAACTCTGAATCATGTCACCTGCAGAGGTTTTCTGACAGGATGGACAGGAGTCTGAGTACAGGGGATTTCTGAATAACTTTGTGGACTGGTGCACTAGGAATTACCTGCTCCTAAATGTGATGAAGACCAAGAGGATGGTAGTGGACTTCAGGAGGACTAAAACTTTAATTGAGCCCATAACCATCATGGGTGAGAAGGCTGGAATTGTTTAAAACTAGAAGTATTTGGGTGTACAACTGGATTGGATGACCCACAATGACACTGTATACAAGAAGGAAATGAGCAGACTCTATTTTCTGAGGAAGCTCAGATCTTTCAGTGTCTGTAACAAGATGCTGGAGATCTTTGATCAGATTCGTTGTCACAGAGAACGTTACAGGAGGTCATTCATACCATTCGCAATAACATTACACAATAGTTCAGCCGTGTGTGACAGGTGATAACAATCTCACACTGTACTACTATAAACACTTTTTTCTCTAGACACACAAGGTCATCATTATTATCTACTGCCAGTTTGCACGTGTACTATAAGTACTGATGTAAATATGGTTAAATCCACAAGTGTGTTTCATATCTGCACTGAAAACTTTCATTGTAATTTATTGTAACTTATTGTAATCTATATTTAATGTTTCTCTGCTTTCTACTTAGTCTTATATTTTTGTATGTGTATGTATGTGTATATGTAATTGTACAATTTTTTTATTTTTGTGTGTGTTGTATCTTGTAACTGTCTAAGCTGGGGTAACACAGGAATGTCTAGAATATCTATCTATCTATCTATCTATCTATCTATCTATCTATCTATGAAATGTTTTTATTCTACTTTAAATCTGCCCATGTCAGGGGAACATGTGGTTTTGTGGTTTGTTGTATTCTGTTTGTTTGCAAGTTAAAAGTGCTGGAGTTTGACCAACAGTTTCTACCAGCCTCCTTAATACAACAAATATGAAGTTAAATGGAAAATCTCATTTTTTTTATTTTGGAAATTGCGAAGTCTCGGAGGCACTTTATGGTGATTTTGACCCATATATTTTTTTAAAAAACCGCTTTTAAACCATTGTAGAAAGCATTAGCTAAACGGCTAAACGGGTTAAATCAAACAAACCTGACACCAAAATCTAAATATAAAGCGCTAACTTTAATCATTTCGAAATAAACAAGCCTTAACTAACATTGTAAAAAGAAGTTAAAAGTGATTTTACCTCGTAAACCTGAGTTTAAATCCTAGCAAACATCGATATAAAGACTCAACGTCTCTGGCATGAACAGCACGGTTACTATGGTTACAGTAGCAAAGTTGAGGGGGGGCGGGGTTGTTTCTCTGATTGACAAACTCTCGACTCCGCCCCCGGAAGGTTTCATTTAGCCGCGCGCCTTAGTGTTTCTCAGCGTCAGCTGGAGAAGTCGAGCGATTGGTTTACGGCGTTGATTCGTGATTTTTATTGGATTACTTTTTTAGTGGAATCGAGTCGAATTAAGAGTCGAGTGACAGATGAAATGTCTTCTTCAGAGCTTTGCGACCGTTTCTCTCTTTAATTTCGTTCTGGATGCGTGAGAAGAGTTTATCTGTGAAGAAACTCCAGCGTCTCCGCTCTGTTCTGTTCAGCTGTAAATGATCTCCAGGTGAGTCTCATCTCCACTTCATCAGCTCTTCTCAAACCTGAGCTCACATGGAGGGCTTCAGGACATCATGGAAATGAAGACTTCAGACACTGGTTTGTCCTTCTGGGGTGGAGGAGCAGGACTGAGTTACTGAGGTGGAAATGGAATTAGTTATTCAACCCTGTTCAGGTCAGGGCTCAGGTGCAGATCTGCTCCGCTCTTCTTCCTCACCTGTCTCCTGTTACTGTGCTTCATCATTAACTCCTGATTTTACACCTCAGTGTTCAACAGATTCATTTTAACATGGGAATGGAGACACAGACAGACAGATCACTTTATTAATCCCATAAGGAAATTTACGTTACACCAGGAATCCAGAGTGTGTGCAAGCAAGAATTTATAGATAGATAGATAGATAGATAGATGAAAATTTTCTACAAAAAAACAGTCCAGAATATAAAGTGAGTATATCCCTGTATGCACATGTTCCTCTGAGTGAATGTGAAAGTGAAGGAAGATGAAGGAGCAGCAGAATAAATGGCGTGAGTGATGAATGGCATCATTCAGAATGACCTCCTGAAGTGTACTTTCCACTGCTGTGCTAAAATAAAATAAAATCCCGGACCCTGTGGAGCCTTCTGAGAACCGCTGCTTTTAAAAAAAATTTTGCTGTTTCTTTAAAAAAAAAAAAATGCTACAGGTAATGGTGTGCAGGAGCTCCTGGGTGTAATCAAGTGACGGGTGTGTGTGTGTAACCTGCAGATCAGGTGACAGGACCTTTCGTAGGCATAGATCATATGACGGAAGAATAAGACCAATCTCTCAAGGCATCTTTAACCCATGCACACGAGCACGACGTGTACTTCAGTGTCACAATGTTTATTATTACAGTCTGATCTGATTGGATTTAAGTGTATTTATTACTTTTCTCAATCATCAGACTTTCAGTGACCTCCAGAGTTTGTTACTGGAGAAGATTCGAGACTCTGATGTCTGACACTTCAGTGATTTTTAAGATATTAAATTGTCTGTAACTTTAATCTGGTTAATGCTTCAGTTTAGCTTTAAAAGGTTACTACAAGTAAGAAAATAATGATTAATTCATGATTAAATATTAAGTCAGCATTTTTTTAATTTATCTTTAATTTTACATTTAATTATAATTGAGTGATCCTTTGTATTACTTTAAAAAACCTTTGTTTTCACACTGATTTTGTTTTAAAATGAAACTGTGTGTAACTTAAAAAGAGATTTTTTTTTTTTTAGTAATTGTTAGAGCTGATTTATGGCTCATAAGATACAGATAAGAGAGAACTTTATTAATCCCGAAGGAAATTCTTTTGCCAGAGACTGCTTCAAATAACAATCATGTTATATCCTGATATAAATTATGTTAATTCTGTGTGTGTGTGTTTTTCCAGACATGGACGACTCAGGAGCTTCCTACTTGGCCTTTAATGATTTTAACAGTAATGGCGCCGCACTGTGGACAGAGTCTCTGGCCCATCAGGAGCGTCAGGAGGTGGAGAGCTTCAGGAGGAAACTCAAATACTTCTTCATGAACCCGTGTGAGAAGTACCGAGCTCGAGGCAGGAAGCCGTGGAAGCTGATGCTGCAGATCATCAAGATCGCCGTCATTACCATCCAGGTCTGCTGAAGAAACTTCAGTTAGCAAGTTTACATCGCTAGCTGTTATGTTCAGGTCAGGTTATTCTCATTATTTTAAAATGTAGCTGATCGTGTTTGTGTGTGATCGTCTTCTCAGCTGGTGTCTTTTGGCCTGAGTAATCAGATGGTGGTGACGTTTAAGGAGGAGAACCTGATGACCTTCAAGCACATGTTCCTGAAAGACTTCGCCGATCACAACGCTAAAGCCTATGCTGTCTACACGCAGCATGAGGTCTACACACACCTGAGCTACATTGTACAGCAGGTCCTTATCACCTTCACTTCCTGCTACACTATTACTCTGCTCCTCATTGCTGTCTGTCATCCATGCTCTGAAATCCCCCATGGGGTTAAGTGGGATTTCTTATCAATAAAATCGAATTATTTCTATAAATGACATTAACGACTCTGGGTTTAGTCATGCAAATACTGATTTTATACAAATAATTGTGCTGAGGGGTGTGTTGTGTTGGTTTTTTGTTGTCAGCCTGGGTGTGTTGTGTTGCGGTGTGTTCGTGTGTTGTGTCGGAATAGGTGTGTTGTGTTGAGGTGTGTTTTATTGGTGTGTGTTGTCTTGGGTTGTGCTGAGGTGTGTTGTGTGAAGGTGCGTGCGTGTGTTTTCGGCATAGGTGTGGTGTTAGTGTACGTGTTGTGTTTGTGGGGTGTTATGATGGTGTTTGTTGTCTTTGGTTGTATTTTGTTGAGGTGTGTGCGTGTGTTGTGTTCAGCACTGCTGTGCTCTGAGGAAATATGGGACAGACGTGACTGTGTGTTTTTAATGGGAACTGTGTGCACCTGAGGGTTACGGGCTGCTATGGGTGGCGTGTGTGTGTGTGTGTGTGTGTGTGTGTGTGTGTGTGTGTTTGTAGCGTGTGTGACCTCGGCCAGGTATGTGCTGTGTCTCAGACCCGGAGCACAGTGGTGTGTGGTGCAGTGTTGAGATGGTATCAGTTTGATTTATTAGTTGTCACTTTTGGCTAAAATGCTGTATGAGAAACAGTTCAGCCGGTTTTTAATCCACACAAACAGATCATGGTGTGAGATTTTTATTTTTTTTTTTCCTTTTTTCTTCAGGACACTGACAGATGTGTTCCAGTAAAGTTTAAACGATTTTGGTTTTCACGGTTTAATTTGTTTGAATTGTTGAAATTTGTATTTAACCTGGAAGACTATTTAATGTTAACATTGTTACACATTGCACAAAAAAAGTATTTATTTAAGTTTCTAATTCTATATTAAGTGTAATACTGCTGTACGGCGGTCTGTTTGTATAAATCTTCGTATTGTTGAAATGTTCTCCAGTCTTCAGTGATGGTCTGGATGTACTAGATCTAAATCACCCGGTGTTCTTGTGTCAGTTCCTGCATTTACAGAACATCACTGTGGGGAACCATGCCTATGAGAAGGACGGTCATCTCTACACTCCTCTGCTCGTCTGCCAGCAGTTCTACCACAACGGCAGCATTTCCCCCGGCAACGAGACCTTCGAGATCGATGCCAAGGTGGAGGAAGGTAGCGTTGAAGCGGCGCAGCATGCTAATCTGGTAGCTCTGAGGCATTAGCTACGTTAGCGTTGAGGAGATAAAAAAAACAAAAAACAAAACTGAAACCAGCAGCAGTAGATCTCCAAACCTGTCAGATGAGATTTTTTTTTTTCTTGCAGCTCAGCATTTTTATTTCTAAACTGAATTGTACGTCTCTGAAACACGGCTCGCACAAAATACGCAAAAAATATAATAGTTTACATTTAATTTAAATCCAGACAAATAGTCATTTCTCTTTGTAGGGAAATATTACAGTTTAAAAAAAAAAATTTCTAATCCTGATTCCAGTTTTTTTACAGAATTATATTAGATTTGTGTTAAAGGATTAGATTAGATCCATGTTACAGGATTAGATCTGTGTTACAGGATTAGATTCATGTTACAGGATAAGATTAGATCCGTGTTTCAGGATTAGATCTGTGTTACAGGATTAGATTCATGTTACAGGATAAGATTAGATCCGTGTTTCAGGATTAGATTCATATTACAGGATTAGATTAGATCCGTGTTACAGGATTAGATTCATTTTACAGGATTAGATTAGATCCGTGTTACAGGATTAGATTAGATCCGTGTTTCAGGATTAGATTCATATTACAGGATTAGATTAGATCCGTGTTTCAGGATTACATTCATATTACAGGATTAGATTAGCTCTGTGTTACAGGATTAGATTCATGTTACAGGATAAGATTAGATCCGTGTTTCAGGATTAGATTCATATTACAGGATTAGATTAGATCTGTGTTACAGGATTAGATTCATGTTACAGGATAAGATTAGATCCGTGTTTCAGGATTAGATTCATATTACAGGATTAGATTAGATCTGTGTTACAGGATTAGATTCATGTTACAGGATAAGATTAGATCCGTGTTACAGGATTAGATTCATATTACAGGATTAGATTAGATCCGTGTTACAGGATTAGATCTGTGTTACAGGATTAGATTCATGTTACAGGATAAGATTAGATCCGTGTTTCAGGATTAGATTCATATTACAGGATTAGATTAGATCCGTGTTACAGGATTAGATTCATATTACAGGATTAGATTAGATCCGTGTTACAGGATTAGATTAGATCCGTGTTTCAGGATTACATTCATATTACAGGATTAGATTAGCTCTGTGTTACAGGATTAGATTCATGTTACAGGATAAGATTAGATCCGTGTTTCAGGATTAGATTCATATTACAGGATTAGATTAGATCTGTGTTACAGGATTAGATTCATGTTACAGGATAAGATTAGATCCGTGTTTCAGGATTAGATTCATATTACAGGATTAGATTAGATCTGTGTTACAGGATTAGATTCATGTTACAGGATAAGATTAGATCCGTGTTTCAGGATTAGATTCATATTACAGGATTAGATTAGATCCGTGTTACAGGATTAGATTAGATCCGTGTTTCAGGATTAGATTCATATTACAGGATTAGATTAGATCCGTGTTTCAGGATTAGATTCATATTACAGGATTAGATTAGATCCGTGTTTCAGGATTACATTCATATTACAGGATTAGATTAGCTCTGTGTTACAGGATTAGATTCATGTTACAGGATAAGATTAGATCCGTGTTTCAGGATTAGATTCATATTACAGGATTAGATTAGATCCGTGTTACAGGATTAGATTAGATCCGTGTTTCAGGATTAGATTCATATTACAGGATTAGATTAGATCCGTGTTTCAGGATTAGATTCATATTACAGGATTAGATTAGCTCTGTGTTACAAGATTAGATTAGATCCGTGTTACAGGATTAGGTTCATATTACAGGATCAAATTAGGTCCTTGTTTCAGGATTAGATTGACTTGGATTCTGTATATCAGATCTTGTCTAAGCCGAAGTGTGAAATGAAGGAAACAGAACAACCTCTAAGCATTTTAGTCTTCATTTAAATTTCTTTTCCAGTAAAAACTGCATAAATTTCATTTCTGACTCTGAATCTGCACCACCTTCTGACTCGAGACTCTAAACTGAATCTAATTAGAATGAATGAAGGAATTTGACCTGGAAAATCAAATCATTTGAAAACAGATGTTAACATGTGGAAAGAGTCTCCAGTTCCAGAGTTAAAGCTGTAAACTCTGTCTAATCTAGTCTTCAGGTCAGCAGAGTTTACACTGCATTTTATTTTTATTTTTTTTGTTGTTGTTGCTGTAACGTCTGACGTATCTGTTCAGCTGTCGTTCAGTGTAACTCTAAAGGGATAAAAGCTGCTCCGGCTTCAGCTCTTTAATCAGGAGCATGGGTATGATATAAGAGGTGTGTGGTGTCATGGAATAAACCCCCAGTCTGCTGTTTCTCTCTAGTTACATCTGTGTGTTTCAGCTAAATCAGAAGAATCAGATAAAATAAATGTTTATATTTATGATTCTTGATGAAGTTTTGTTTTGTTCCCAGAATGCCTCGAGATTTATCCTGTGCAGCCGTTATCTACTGAGGAAGACACGCAACTGAACAACTTTACACTGCAGTTCAAACGGTAACTGGGCTTTGCAAAAAATTGTATATATAAAAAAGATTTTATTTATTTATTTAATAATAATAATCCCGGACAGTTATGAAGCTGACAAATTTCTGATTATGTATTTGAATTATAAACATATTCTTTTAATTCTATAATTTTTTTGTATATTCTGCTTTTTGCAGTAATTTTTGCTTCGCCCGCTGCCTTTGTGAACATGTTTAAAAATTCCAGTTTAACTACAATCTTTAATTCTCTGTGCTTTGGAAAGTAATCAAATGTAGAAAAGTGAAGTTTAAATGCTGCTGTCAGCTTCCATGGTCAGCCATGTTTATTTGTTTGTTTTCCGCTGCTCAGGCTGCTGGAGGTGAACGTGTACTTTACCCTGAAGGCCATTAATCTGCAGACTGTGCAACACCACGAGCTTCCTGACTGCTATGACTTCAGCATCGTGGTGCGTCTGAGTGACTGCAGCGTTTCCCTTCGTGCTCGCTCGCTCTCTCTCTCGCTCTCCTATTAAACTGACCTGCACTCCTCCATATCACTCTATACTTCCTCTTTTGAGTTGTTTGTAGGAGACACAATGAACATGAATTTTCCATCACTATTAATACACTTCCTCATTGACTGCTTCATGGATTACTCTGCTTTAAATGCTCTCTCTCTCCCTCTCCTTCTCCTTCATCATTACATGTACACACCCCTGTTTCCCTCAGATCACCTTCGATAACCGCGCCCACAGCGGCCGGATCAGAGTGGACCTGGACAACGATGTGGACATTAACGAGTGCCGAGACTGGAAAGTCACAGGAGCCTGTGAGTGTCCTATCCCATGATACCACTCTTCACAAGGTCATAACTTTTTCCTAAACACCACCCACACACACTTACTCACACGTTCACTCACATGGTGTGTTGCACATCTCCTCATATAATTTTTTTCATTCTCTGAGCCGGCTGCATGTGCACAAAGCTCTAAAGCTCCGCCCCATAACCGACAGCTAGAACTAGCATGCTGACTCAAGTTCTTAATTTCAAACCCAATATTTCTTTTTTTTAAAAAGAGAACGATTGCTGATTTGAGACAGAGTTGTGGACAGAGTGAAGGAGTGTTGGGTGTGTGCCCAGGCATCACGGTTTTCTCAGAAGTGTTAAACAATTGTGCCGAGGCCACACCTCAAACTTCCTCATGTTTGTTCTGCATGTAATTTTTTACTGGGTTTTTTACTAGGCTCGTTCATATGGATGGCAGACGCTCCTATAAACTGATTGAAAAAAACATTGACATTGCTCTGTTTTTCGTTCTTCCTGCAGCCCCTAAGAACATCTACTACACAGTTCTGTTCGACGTGGTGATCATCCTCACCTGTCTGGCATCTCTGGTTCTCTGCACACGCTCAGTCAGCACCGGAGTCCAGCTGCAGTTTGTGAGTGTGTTCGACTTCCTGCTGCCTAAACACACTTAACAAACTCTAACACAAATCAGAGGGGCGGAGCCTAAAAACAGGACATGATTCAGCTTTATGATTGCTGATTTTGTTTTTTTTTAATGCAGTAAATTATTAATCAATTTGAGTACATATAAAAACAAAAACTCCTTAATAGAATCTAAGTATTTTTTTTAGTGGAAAAATCTGTGTAAGGGAAAATGCCATGTCAGTGTGACCCTCTGTGTGACTCGTGCTGCATGAAGGAAGCTTTTATTGCTATGTGACACTAATGCAGAACTTCATCAGCTTTGTCACACTTAACTCCAGATTATTTATTTCCTGTTTATTTCTAGTGCAAGAGATGACAATGTGTTCTAAATCATTTTTTTAATATTGTGACCCAAATCTCTTGTCTTCTGTTAAGTTTTCTGACTCGAGTCATGAGATCAATAAACTCTCACAGCGCAGGTTTAATATTTTACACAGCTTTTACTGCTCTTTATAGTTAAATATTTTTGAAGTGTGTGCGTGTGTGTTTTCCTGCTAACAGGAGTACACCACTTTCTTCCTGAAGCATTATGGGAAGCGAGTGTCTTGGTCCGACCGCATGGAGTTTATTAACGGGTGGTACATCCTCATCATCATCAGCGATGTCCTCACCATCACCGGCTCAGTGCTCAAAATTGCCATCCAGCTCAAGGTACCATACAGAGAGACGCACACACACACACACACACACACACACACACACACACACTGTATCAGCTTCCTGGATTACATGTTGGTTTCTCTGCAGGCTTTGACAAGTTACGACATCTGCAGCATCCTCCTGGGAACTGGCACCATGCTGGTGTGGGTCGGAGTGCTGCGTTACATGGGCTACTTTAAGAAATACAACGTAAGACTCTCTGAATCTCCAGAGGACCAAATAGACCAAGATAAAATGTAAAATCATATCCTGCTGGGATGTTTTTGTTAAAACTCTCTCTTTTTTCACCTCGTCTCAGATCCTGATTATCACCCTGAGAGCTGCATTTCCCAACGTGATCCGTTTCTCCTGCTGCGCTGCCATGCTCTACCTCGGCTACTGCTTCTGTGGCTGGATCGTACTCGGACCCTACCATGAGAAGGCGAGTAGCTTCAAGATGCTCGAATGTCACAGTGTGACAAACAAGTCACGCTACAGAAAGATTGCAGTCTCCTGTGAAGATAGAAGTGCAGCCTTTTTAGATCAGACCTGAGACATATTCATATGGTTCTAGAGCGAATAAGTGAAGGAGAACAGATCGGATTTTGTGTGGTGTTTTTCCTGAGTGATGTACTCTAGTAAAATAACAGCATCAGTTGCATCAGTGTCTATGTTCAGTGTGTTTATGCTGTCTGACACTAAACCGCTCGTTATATTCACGTGCATCGAGTTTTCATCGTTGTTAATGATGAAGAACCTTGTCTTGCAGTTCCGCACACTGAACACGGTGTCCGAGTGTCTGTTCTCCCTGATCAACGGAGACGACATGTTCGCCACCTTTAAGAACATGCAGCAGAAGAGTTACCTGGTGTGGCTGTTCAGTCGTGGTTACCTGTACACCTTCGTTTCACTCTTCATTTACATGGTGCTCAGCCTCTTCATCACCCTGATCACCGACACCTACGAGACCATCAAGGTAACAAACTTCGAAGAGGAAGAGTAAGAAACTACATTGGGGCAGGGGAAGAGGAAGAAAAAGGGGAAACAAACTGCCCCAGGGCATTTAGTGTCTCTACAGTTAAAACACAAGCAACAACGAGAACTAAAAGTACACAACAAAAAAGAAAAAAAATAGAAATTAACTATTCACATAGTAAGATTTTTGTGTGTAATGTAGACATTAATGTTAGAAACGTAGGTTACATGTGTGATGAGCAGGTTGTGGTGGTGTGTGTATAAAAATCTACATTAGTCACCAAATAAATCATAAATATCAACATATAAACATAGCTGATCTTTTACTCGAAGCTTCTGGAAGTCGACTCTTGTGGTGTGTGTGTGTCCTTCCCCAGCAGCAGCAATTGGACGGAAATCCTGTGTCTGAGCTCCAGGTCTTTATATCGGAGTGTAAAGATCACCCGAACTCGGGCTGTTACCGTGTGGAGGAGCGATCGTCTCCCTGCCTGTTCTGCTGCACCCGGAGGTGAGATTTTCAGCCTGATGAGGAGGAGAAGATGAAGAGTGGTTTACCTGCACATCTACTTTTGATCTACAAATAATTCACAATCAATAGAAATAAATAATAAATCATATGCTGCTCAAATCTCAGGCTGATGTGCTGCTCTTCTTTCCCTGATTGCGTGAAAAGTATAATGCTTATTTAGAATGATTGTAATTATGCTACAGTATATTATTTACAATTATATTTCACCATATAACAAATTACTAGCAGGCACTGTTATTAATTTATAATGTATTATAAATAAACATCACACTATACTATGTGATATACTATACTATATCTTTAAACTTACTCTATCATTTCATGAGCCACTTTTTAATGGCGATAAATGGCGTCTTTATTAAACTGAATAACTGATCATATATAATGCTATTAAGCATAAATTAGCGATTTATCCACAATCTGAGCATTTAGTGTTTGTTTGTTTTTATTTGGTAAATCGTCCATCATTTCCAAAGGAAGTTTCTATAAAATGAAGATCAGACTGTAAACTGAAACGTTTCCTGTTTCAGGCTCAGTGACCTGCACGAGAGACTGGAGTGTTAAACACGGGCACGGCGACGTGGATCACACAGAACATAATTCATTTGAGTTTAATTCCATCCGTCATCTAAACGCAACACACAGGTGATGAAGGATGAAAGAATGTCCCTGATGTTTCAGTCACTTTATTTCAGCAGCTCAGACACACCGTATACCACTGGTACCTGGGGATATACTCGATGTATGTGATATTCACTATAAATAAGAAATTAAGCCCATTTGTTTTTGCAGTCTGCTTTATACGCTGTGTGTTTGAATTTCCACTGAACGATTTCTTGCTATTAATAAATTAAATTTGAGAGATTTCTGAAATGCTCAGTGTTCAGTCTCTACATCTGAAGGAAAGCTATTTCTAATATGTTCAGGTGAAGGAAATGAAGCTGAAATCCTGACTAAGAGTTATTTTAAGAATCTGAATTGATAGTCATTTAAGAAACACTTTTAATGTTGCAATGAAAATCTTCAAATCTGTATGATGTAATAGACACAACAGTTAGCTTTAATGCTAACAAACAGGTTGTTCATTGTCATGTGATGTTGCTGTTTCTGCTCTGTTTATCTGATTGAGGTTTTTCTTTTAATTTACTTCATTCTGTTGTGTCTGGTATTGCTGAAGAAGTCTTCGCCCAAAGATAAAACCACAAATTAAACCACAAAAATATGAGCAACGTTTTTAAACAATGGCGTATACATTTTTTGGCATTACCAAAAAAAAAGGCTACCTACTTCAGATTTAACAAGTTATAATTGTAGAAGATCTGAATTTTTCATGAAGAAGGACTTTGCAGTTTCTCAGTAGCAATAAAAAAAACTTATAAGCTGTGTTGTTTTTTTCTTATTACCTTCGAGAGAGAATAAAGAGAGACAGGTGAGGGAACTTGTTTCATGTATAAACGAATAAACTGATGTACCGTGGTTTTTATTCGTGTTATTTAAGAGTTGATGTGTTCTGGGTTAATGAGCTGAGACCTGAAGCCATTCTGCTGACTGTGTTTTCATGTTCAAGGTCAGTGTATTGACACTGTTTCGTCCACAGGGGGCAGTGTTGGCTTTCGTTTCTCACCAAAAGCCCTACGGAAAATCAACTCAATGAGCTGAACGCTTTGTCCAATTCTTTTGAATTAAACGTAAATCATATAAACGTTTATTCCCCACTGTAGTGTAGCCCGGCAGTGGCCGCCATTTTAAACTTTAGGACCTGAACTGATGTGTATAAAATGGCCACCGTTCAGTTTACCCTGCTGTAGGAATTACAGGGCTGTAAACAACCACAAACTTCAGGGACATCTACAGTGAATCCTCATTGTTTCTGAATCACACAACTCGACGAAAAAAAACAAAACAACAAACCCGAAAACAAAGACAAATTCAAAAACACAATAACAAATCAGATAACACGAAGCTGAAGTTGTCAGCCAGAGATGCGTTCCTATTGAGCATGTACAGGGGTTGGACAATGAAACTGGAACGCCTGGTTTTAGACCACAATAATTCATTAGTATGGTGTAGGGCCTCCTTTTGCGGCCAATACAGCATCAATTCGTCTTGGGAATGACAGATACAAGTCCTGCACAGTGGCCAGAGGGATTTTGAGCCATTTTTCTTGCAGAATAGTGGCCAGGTCACTACGTGATGCTGGTGGAGGAAAACGTTTCCTGACTCGCTCCTCCAAAACACCCCAAAGTGGCTCAATAATATTTAGATCTGGTGATCTGTTCAACTTTTGTTCACTTTCATGTTCATCAAACCACTCTGTCACCAGTCTTGCTGTGTGTATTGGTGCATTATCATCCTGATACGTGGCACCGCCTTCAGGATACAATGTTGAACCACTGGGTGCACATGGTCCTCCAGAATGGTTCGGTAGTCCTTGGCAGTGACGCGCCCATCTAGCACAAGTATTGGGCCTAGGGAATGCCATGATATTGCAGCCCAAACCATCACTGATCCACCCCCATGCTTCACTCTGGGCATGCAACAGTCTGGGTGGTACACTTCTTTGGGGCTTCTCCACACCATAACTCTCCCAGTTGTGGGAAAGACAGTGAAGGTGGACTCAGAGAACAATACATGTTTTACATTGTCCACAGCCCAAGATTTTCGCTGCTGGCACCATTGAAACCGACGTTTGGCATTGGCACGAGTGACCAAAGGTTTGGCTATAGCAGCCCGGCCATGTACATTGACCCTGTGGAGCTCCTGACGGACAGTTTTGGTGGAAACAGGAGAGTTGAGGTGCACATTTAATTCTGCAGTGTGTTGGGCAGCTGTAGTTTGATGTTTTATGGATACAATCCGGGTTAGCACCCGGACATCCCTTTCAGACAGCTTCCTCTTGCGTCCACAGTTACTCCAGTTGGATGTGGTTCGTCCTTCTTGGTGGTATGCTGACATTACCCTGGATACCGTGGCTCTTGATACATCACAAAGACTTGCTGTCTTAGTCACAGATGCGCCAGCGAGACGTGCACCAACAATTTGTCCTCTTTTGAACTCTGATATGTCACCCATAATGTTGTGTGCATTGCAATATTTTAAGCAAAACTGTGCTATTATTCTGCTAATTAAACCTTCACACTGCTCTTACTGGTGGAATGTGCAATCAATGAAGATTGGCCACCAGGCTGGTCAAATTTAGCCATGAAACCTCCAACACTAAATTGGCCAGTGTTTCAGTTTCATTGTGATGATTTAGGTGTGATGTAGGTAATGATTTTTGGAGGTGTGTATCTGAGCCCATTCTTATTCAGGCATGCTCATTAGGGAAAAAAAGAGTAACTTTAAACTTTATAATTTATTTTTCTATGTTTCTACATTTCTGTCAAGCTGCTTTGGGACAATGTCCATTGTTAAAAGCACTATACAGATGAATTGAATTGAATGATTTATAAATAAATGTGTGAAACCAGATAACTTTCAGTAAAAAGGTCTGTACATAATGGATTTCACTGTGAATGTGTGCATTAATACTGTCTGGGTTTTTTTTCGTTGTTGTTATAACTAAGACTTCAAAAAAAAAAAAAAAAAACGCGTCCATGGAGATCAGAACTCCGAATTCTGAGGTTCCGATGATGTCATAACGACCATGACGACACTATTACTTATACGCAGAGCGGTGAAAAGTTGCCTCATTGCTTTCTTACCGTTTCTGAGCGACACCACAGTGATTACATCGCGACTAAATTATCTTTAAGAAGCAGAAGAGCTGAAAGCTACGTCCGTTAAGGTATGAAAACTATTAGGATAGAGTATCTGGAAATATATTGTGTGACTGCGACTGTCTGTACTGATTTGGTCTGTCTCTTGAGCCTAAAGTGTAAAACCTTCAGGAAAATGACTTAAAAAAAAGTGTTAAAATAGGTCCTACGGGTTTTTTTTATTATGATAAATAACGGCTTTACTCTTAAGTTAAAAATCCGCTAAGCAACAGTCCGGCTCGTTTCCCCGTTTCCGTTCATGTATTTATTATGGACACAGGTGATGTGCCGTTCATGAAAGATTTGTTCATTTTGACCGGTTCCTTATCATTTTATGTTTCATCGATCCATATCGTTTTGATCGAATCCTTAATAAGCCTCGGGAAAAACGAGCCGGAAAACATGATTAAGTTCATCTTTCGTTCATCACGTGACATTCAAGTGCCATAGGGCTATGCAGTCTGTTCATCACGTGACCACCTCCTGGCTCAGTATCTTACAGTATCAAAAGACCCGTGCAATGAACATTTTCTGAGAAATAAAGTTCTGTTCTTGTTCCTGTCAGTCTTGTTTTGGCCTTGGTTGATTTATAGTTTTGTTCTGAATGTGATCAACGTTTGCGTAAGTACATGTGTCGAGGTAATTTGCTATTAACACCTAACACTGTAATTATATTCTGCTAAAATGAACGAAATATCTCGAAAAGTTTAGTTCATTTTGCTGAACGAGATTCAAAGATCCGAGTCAGTAAAATGATCCGAACTTCCCATCACTAGTGCAAAGGAAAGTGGGGAAAAAGTCTCAGATTTAAGCAAATGACAAGCAAATATCGTCTGTGAGTCTGATTAATTTGTCCAAAATAATTTAAACACAAGTTGAATCATATAAATAAATAACCAGACATATTTATTGTGTTCCACAGTGTTTTATCATGATGAGTAAAATGGACAAGAAAATGCAGGGCAACGCTGCTGTTCAGACGTCTCATCATGAGATAGAATACGGCATCTTTAAAGTTGATGACAGCTACCTACCCGATGGGGAAAATATTTCTTTTCCTGGCCCTCTGATGAGGTGAGTCCTCTTTTTTCTCTTCTCAGATAACACACACACACACACACACACATTCAACAGTAATATTTGGATACATATCATCAGGTGAGCAAAGTGTATTAATCCATATCCATCTATTACAGCAGCAAGATCCAGATGGATGACGTTCTACATTTTATCCAGAGGAAATCCCAGGAGTGCCTACAACAGGTGGAGCAACCCGACCAGAAGGAGGCCTACTTCTTCTGGAAAATGATGGAGCTGCGTTGCAGCAAAAATGGAGTAAGTGTTTTAGTTGATTGTGTATTGACTGTTACAGCAAAATTATTCATGATAAAAGCAGCAAAAGATTTAATCTGCTAATATGTAATATTTGTCAGAATGAATAAATATACTGTATCTAGAGTAGCTTAATTGAAAGATATTTCTTCTACAGGAAGCACTGCTGGCAGACGTCGGGTCTGTCCTCTTCAAGAGCTACAGACTTCTGAGGAAAAGGGTATTGTTTTGTTTTTAATCTTGTAAATTTATGTTGTAATATTTAATATGTTATATTACCTATACCTTTGTTTAGTAATACATCAGCATCACCATCTGTCTGTTTTGTATACTGTGTTGTATGTTTTGTGTTGTTTTTGCTTTATTTTTTGTGTATTAATGTGCCAATTCCTGCTACAGCTAGGGGTGAAAATCCAGGACAACTGGTGTCTTCCACTGGCGAAACGTTTGTGCTGTGCTGAGCCAGATGACGAGATATTGGATTCTGTGGTTCAAATGGGAAAGAACCTTGGTATGGATAGTATAAACAATTTTTTCAGAACTTCACATGTTGTAATTAGATCATGAAATCTGGACTATTGCACGGACCCAAATCCTTACATGCATGTTCGGTCTTTCATCTGCAGACTCCATAGGACTGACCTATGCTGCACAGCTGTGCTACATCGCTGCAATGGAGGAGCTGGAGATTTTACAACACTCCAGCTTTGAGCTCATTGGCTGTAACAGGTATTGGGTGTGTGTTTGTGTGAAAGCGCATGTGTATGATTATTTTCCCCACTTGCTACTGAGGCACTTTTCTCTTTCTACAGTCTGCCAATCAGCCAATCAGCCATGAGGGAAGCAGTTGAACGTACTGAGGTCTACGAATATGTATGTTCACTGACCACAGGGCTTCCTCAGCCAAATTTCCAGGTTAGACTTTCTCTTTTTATTTCTTTTTAATATTCTTTCTACCTCTGTCAAATTTAAGCATGAACCTTTTTGCTAAGATGGAATGACTCTGTCTGTCTTAGATCTTCAAGTGCTTTCACGCCAGCAAGCTAGCTGAGTTTGGCCTTTTCGACCAAGCCTTTGAGTACTGCAAGTCCATCGCTACAGCAATTGCTGCATTTCCACTAGAAATCACCAAGACCACGATAGAAATGACCATTGCGGTAAATACAGCTATCAATATTTGTAAAATTCCAATGCTTTAAATGCAAAATATTTAGTCAGTTTACTTTCCCTGTCTGTCTTGTAGCTGTCTGAGAGGCTACACAAAGGGATGGGAGAAGAACCAGAGTGGCTGCTAGACCTTCGTCAGCTGTACGCGGATGAAGAGTTTAAGCTGAAGAACTCCACATGTGGCCTCATGACTAGTGAGATGTTCACTCTCCAGCATCCACGTCAGGAAGGCCACATTACGCCATGGGGTATGTTCGTTCGTCCACTATTTGGACATAAAACATAGAACTTAAAGAATCACACAGAAAAGAATTTACAGTAACGATTTAAAGTACAGTAAATATTTGTAGCACGTGTCTGTCAGATCTTTAGCACGTCACACTGGGTCAGAACATTCTAATCAATTCGTATATATTTGCACATCAAGGTTTATTAAAATGTTTGAATCTAATATGGTCATAGTTACATAAAGTGAACATCAGTCTTTGGGTAAGAGACAGAAGGGATCAGAGCTTAGGTAGCTGAAAAGATGACTTCAGATTGATTTTTCAAAATTACTGCAGAGTTAGGAGACATTAAATACGCAGAGTGTGTAAGATTAAATGTGCAAGTTATAAACTTATTTCTTGAGAGTTCTCTTGTTAAGACGACACAAAGATGGTGGAAAATGTGTGTTTTAGCAGGTGCTCATCTTTACCTTACCACACTCGGAGACATTGACAACACACTTCTTATTTATTACTGAATGATTGTGTATTTGTTTAACAGAGGTGTTTGAGTCCCTGTACACTTCAGGCGAGCTGCTGGGTGAAGGAGGCTTCGGGAGTGTCTGTGCAGGAGTCCGTAAGGCTGATGGAAAACAGGTAACAGGACTGCACATCTACAGTTCATTTGCACTAATCAACACAATGCATCACAGCTTGTGGGCTGTATATGTCTTAGTGAGGTGGTCTATAAGAATGTAATTATGTGTTGTATATGTGAACAGGTTGCCATTAAATACGTGGGAAAGGAAATGAACGAAGCTTTCATCACCGTTGTAAGTAAACTTCCTTTACTTCTGAGATATTGCACAGATGTTATGTGAAAAATTATGTGTAAATTTAATTGTTTCTGGTAACATAATAATGAATAATCCATAATAGACACCTGAGACATTATTAATCCAAGCCTTTGTACTGTATCGTTTCTGTTTACCAGAATTTAAACGTAATCACTCCACACCCATGCTAAGCATATCTATTCATATTTCAGCCTGGAGAGACAAAGAGCCTTCCCCTGGAGGTGGCATTAATGCAAATGGTGTCCAAGCAAAATCGGCATGAGAATGTCTTGGAGCTGTTTGAGTGGTTCGAGATGTCGGACTGCTACATTCTGATCTTGGAGCGACCCAGCCCCTGCACAGACCTCTGGAAATTCCAGGAAAAACACGGTTGTTGGCTGTCAGAACCACTGGCACAACAATTCATGCGCCAAGTGGTTCAGGCTGCTCGCCACTGCTGTGACTGTGGTGTCCTGCACCGTGACATCAAGCCAGAGAATATTCTGATCAACACCGACACACTGCAGCTGAAGCTGATCGACTTTGGCTGTGGTGATTTGCTGCAGGACACCCCCTACAGATATTATGCAGGTAAGCACATAATAGGTATTGGACAGAATAAACAAATGCAGTGGAGAACCATTTTTATGACGTTGCTGACGGTGCACCTTCTCTCTTTTTCACTCAGGAACCAGAGCTTACGTCCCACCTGAGTGGTTATGTGAGGGAGAGTATTTCGGTGTTCCTGCTACCGTCTGGAGTCTGGGAATTCTTTTGTTCATCATGGTGTGTGGAGACTATCCCTTCCAGTGCGAAGAAGACGTCATTAACCGCAATATGCACTTCCCTGAGGGCCTGTCTGAAGGTGAGAAAGTCCAAACCCATCAAGTTTCAACGTTTATTTAGACTGCGTTACACAATAAATGAATCATATTAACTGATTATCAAGAAAAAAAGATCTACAATTTCTGATTAAATGTCTCTCTCATCACTACACACAGGTTGCCGTGACCTGATCTTATGGTGTCTGGCGCGACATCCTCCCTCCCGCCCAACATTCGAGGAAATCCTCAGCCACAAGTGGTTTGAGGAACCTCAGAAGAACGTCAAGGTGAGGCATGGAATGTAGAAACATCATTTAGAACTGCTGAATTTGTAAAACTGCCATTACAAGCTTAATAGATTTTTTACTAATATAAATATCTATCAAAATGTCAAAGCACTATCTAAAATATCTCATCACTTCACACACAGCTTGCCACAATCGGATAACTGGTGTTTGGACCTGGAACCTGAAAGTCTGCCCACTTTTGACCAAATCCTCAGCCATGACTGGTTTATATCTGGTGGACCTGAAGGAATGATGTTTACATCTGGTGGAGTGAAGGAAGAAATTAATAAACAAATGTATATATAAATGTATATATAACAAATAAATTTTAGTGCAAATAAATTAATGCCATTGCAGCACTTCTTCTTTAGCAATTTGGATGTCTATTTGCTAGTGTGCTTGGGATCATTGTCCTGGTGCATGTTTGACTTTCACTCCAGCTTAAGCTGCTGGATAGATATAGCCTTATATTTGTGTTTAAAGGTAAGATCAACCAAATAAACAGGTGGACTCCTTGATTAGAATGAAAACCTGCACCCACTCCTGCCGTTTGCAGATAAGACTGGACACCCCTGGCATAAAAGTCTGGGTCACAGCTGCACTAATGCATGCTGCACTACAGATGTTAAATTCATCAAATCACTGTGCCACCTACTGGCTAATTAATGCTGTTAAAGCCAGAAATGTGATAGTTCATTCATTCAATACAGGCAAATATGACAAGTTGCTGTTAACCTCACTTTGTCAATTGCCTTAAAAAGTAAATATCACTAAAGTGCTAAATGTTTTTACGAGCACAATGACTTCGAAAATGCAGCTTTATAGTGCATCGTAGTAACAGAAAACAAAACAAAGTCCCTGTTCTGCTATAAGAACATAGAACAACCCATTTTGTGTTCCTATTTGTACAACCTCGATGAATAACACATGGAAGTCGACTGAAATCGCATACAACATAGCTAGGTTAACTAAAAATAATTAATCTGATAGCAATAAACACACTGCTACACAACTGAACTACTAATTAATGGTCATATAGTCTACTCACTGAAAATAAATAGAGTACATGCACACACTAAGAGAGAGAGAGAGAGAAAGAGAGAGAGAGAGATGTCTCTCACTCTTACTCATTATTAGCTTATATTTTAGACGGGAGTACGGAGTGGACCAACCTGAAGAAACACATACACGCACAACACAGAATACACAACACAACCCGTACCTCACAGTTAACAGGGGGCCAAATGGATAACATACATAAGACCCATAAACAACAGAGTAATACTATTCCAGTACCGATCCAACTGGTCTCATGTAACCAATCTTACCTAAAAGACATAAGAAAAGAAAGAAATATTAACAGTCAACAGTTAAAGTGGTTCTAACCTTTTAGAAACGAGCCATTCCAAATGAACCACACTGACACAACAAAAACAACAAACTTAGCTAGACTTACAATATAGTATTTAAAAATATTTGGACACAAAACCAACACAATTTGGACACAAAAAACTTTCTTTACAATCCTGGAGACTGCTTTTCTTTAATGTTTTTCTTCCCACCCCTGTCTCTTTGCATGGAAAACATGTGGCAAGATCCTTTTCTGGCTCTTTCTGGCTCACATTTATACATTTACATTAGTCAGTAAATTAAAAAACACAAGGCAACTTAAACACATGGTCAAAAATACATGAAACGGGCCAGTACACGATAAGCAAATACAATAGAATACAGAGAACCTGGAAGTTCGTTCAAAAGTTGGCGATTGCTCCCGCTGGCAAGGCAGAGGGGAAGCTGCAGTAGAAAACGTTACAGAATCCCCTCCTACAAACACCTCCAGGTCATCCTCTTTTATGAGGATGCCTCCTGGGTTGTGTGGGGTGGGTTCTATGAAACTATTCATTGAAGGAGGGGACTAGGATGTCCTCTGCACTGACCCAGCAATGTTCCTCTGGGCTATACCTTTCCCAGTTGACCAGATATTGTAGTCATCCCCCTCTCCTCCGTGTGTCCAGGATGGCATGACCAATGTAAGCTGGTGCTCCATCAATCCAAAGCTCTGCCAGGGGTGTATGTGGAAGGATGGAGAGATACTACAATGAGAGGGTAGTTGCAGATGGTAGTTGACAGGGTTAATCTTGTGTGTGATCGTAAAGATTTCAATGAAGCGTGGACTGAGTGTTCTGCAAGTTAGTTTGATGCTTTGAGTGAAGTTGATATGGAGGATGTGGGCACAAATAATGGTTGGCCTGGATGTCCTGGTGTTGCACTGCCCTCTGAAGATGTACTTGGGTCCACTCCCATATCTCACTGCTCTGGAAAAAACAGTCGTCAAAGGCTGGCACATCGGTAGTTTTGCCCGTCCAAGGGAGGGAGGGTGTATGGGCTGGTATCTGAGGATGCATTGGAATATAGTGAGGTTCATGGACGAGTAGGTGAGAGAGTTTTGAGTGTACTCGGCCCAGATGACGAACTTGGTCAACTGTTGCTGTTCTTGGCTACAGTACATTTCTAGGAAACTGCCGAGGTCCTCAGCTTGGGAGGTCAGTGACAAAGTTGACCGTGATGTGGGACCATAAAGTCGAATCTCTTAAAGAAGAGAGCCCACTGGGCTTGACTGGGGTTAAGTTATGTGGTTTGGTCTGATTTGTTATTGTGTGTTCTGATTTGTTACTTTGGTTTCAGATTTGTTGATGTGTTTTCGGTCCGTGTAGGTCCGTGTACTTTTTGGTATTTGAAGTTTCTTTTTATAAACAGAAACAAAAAAACAAAAATGAAATCGTTTTTTAATTATGTGATGAAAATGTCAGACACCTTTTTAAAATTGGACTTGATTTTCTTTCCTCATTTATACTTTAAATAAAGAAAGTTCTCTTTCAAACATTCGTTCGGTATCTCACTATGGGAATCGCCTTGGGCGTGACCGATCCTGGAAGCACGAATTACACCACGTCTGTCAGTTGACAGACCAATCACGAAAGTGATGCAGGAGTCCCGCCTCCCTCATATATATTGCTGCCAGCGGTCCCTAACTCATTCTCGTTCTCTTCCCCGTGAAGATCCTATAGTGAAGCTATCCTCAGCAGATCCTCGTAAGGGGTGGCCGCTAAACTGTTCAAAGACAAGCCGTTATTTTTAGGTACGTCGCCGAACGCGGCTGCTTCTTTGGAGAAATATTCACTGTTGAAATGAATATTTTCTCTTTCTGCTGTTTTTTCTTATCTCCTTTTTTTCCCTGAGTGGGGACCAATGCATCAAGGCGGGTTCTCATTTTCCTTTCGAGCAGTCACAAGCTCCTTTTTTCTCTTAATTATCCCCCCCTGCATTAAGCGGTGCGACGGAATAATTGTTATAAGACCCAATATCGAGAGGCACGTTGTGGTGATCTCGTTAATCCGCCGGTTTTCGCATCTCTGTTATGGCAACTGCGAGCCCATCTGGTGGCACAGCGAAAGGGAAAGATCCCTCTCGACCGTGGGCGTGCGGGTCTATGATCTCTTCTAAAGACTCTCTCCCTCTATGCATAGCGTTTTTGGGAGTCAGACACGCTCGCTAATCCCGAGTGCTGCCCGCACTGCTCTCTGTTCCCCTTAAGGGTTTTGGAGCGCCGAGTGCCAGTCGTGGCCGCGACGAAGGGGGATCCGAATTTTTCTCCACCTCCCGCGGAAACGCTGGAGGTTGCCCCACAAGCACGGAGCTGGGGAGAGTTGATGGATGAGATTTCTCCTGAACTTCCTCCCCTTTTCGAATCAGACCCTTTGGCAGGGGAAAAGGAGGAGGAGGAGGAAGATGATGAGGCGATTGCTTGCCTTTTAGAGGAAGATTTGGAAGAAGATGAGGAGGATGCTATCCTCCCTCCTAATCTTTCCTCTAGGCCTGGCAGTGCCATGGATGTGTCCCCCTCCCCCATGCCAGGGGAGCTGGACCTCATTGAAATGTGTCAGAGAGCAGCTGCTAAACTCTCTATCGACTGGCCCTCTCAGCAAGAAGGCCAAGGGGCAGAGAGGGATTTATATGATGGGAAGAGGCTGCCATCGCGCACTTCCCCAGTCAAGCAGCTGATTCCAGCCGTCCCAGCATGCGTGGCAGAGATGCAGCGCTTCTGGGACAAACCCTTTTCACACAGGGTGCCTGTTAAAGGTTTCTCTAGGCTGGATGTCTACAATATGGAGGAGTTGGGGATGTCCAACCCCCCCCCCCAGTCGAATTATCGGTGGCAAGTCACCTCCACCCTAATCGGCGGGTAGCCCTATCCTCCCCCTCTCTTTCACTACTGGGACGGACAGAGAGACTGTCTGCTTCTCTTTTTCAAAAAATTTACTGCTGCTCTGCCCTGGCTATCAGAGCCCTAAATGCCACCTCTTTACTTACAGCGTATCAGGCTGAGCTTATGGAGGAGATGGGGCGGCAGACTGATGCTGGGTCGCCTGTCTCAGCATTATGGGAAGAAATCTGCGTCATTGCAGATCTCAATCTGCGCTCCTCTAGAGGAGCAGTCCAGAGCTGCGGCCGCAGCATGGGCTTAGCCGTGGTGGGGGAAAGAGCCCTGTGGTTGGGATTGACAGGTTTGTCAGAAAGGGAGAAGGCAGACTTCCTTGATGCCCCTGTGGAGCCGAAAGCCCTTTTTGGGGCTGCAGTGACGAATATGCTTCAGCAGTGTGACCTGTGCAAGAAGGATGGGGAAGCTTTTGAAACTTGCCTCCCCAGGAAGCCTGCTGCTCGACCTTCCAAGCCCATGCATCCGGGGTTTTCCTCTTCTTCAAAGGGGGGAAATCCAGGGTACAGAAACCCTAGGCCCCCCCCTCCACCTCAGCAGTCAATGCAGATGGAGGTTCACCCAAAACAGCCCCAGCCGAGAGGTAAGGCCTCGTTTGCGGCTGCAGCGGCTAAGCACTGCCCAGTTAACCCTCAAGGGGGAAAAAAGAGGCGGACAACCTAACCTGTGGTCTAATGGTGGATCAGGAGAGGGGCTACAGCACTCACGGAGTCTCTGTAGCACCTCTCTACACATCACAGGAGTCTTGCTCCCCCCCACTAGCAAAGAAGCGTCGGGGTGTGACTCAGGACAGATGTTTAACAGGGCAAAGTTGTCTTGTTGGAGAGTTGGCACCAGTTCATCCAGTGCCCCACAAGTTGTTCCTCCCCTCTCCACCCGCGGGGTTATGCAAGAGAGATGAGGGTTTACAAAAATGCTTTCATGTGAAATAAATAAAAATGTTCCCTGTGCATCCAGGCAGTGGGCCAAGGGCACAGAAGTGTGTGAAAATAAAAACAAAAATACACACAAAAACACCCAAATCAGAGCTGCAAACCCCAGCTCTGCCACTGGATGGCACAGTTGCGCTATCGGTGAGCAAGAGCTGCAGCGGTCCGCTTGCTGCTCACGCGGAGAGTTGGCGCGCATGCGCAGTACACCCTTGGGTTTTATCCACGATAAAACGGGGTTATCGTCTGCAGTTTGCTGTAAAACCTCCACTCTTCAACAGTATGTTAATGTCGGAGAAAGAAAGAAGGGGAGTCAGCTCAGATTTTAGAGGAAGAAATAACCTCTTTAATGAGCAAAAGAGCAATTCGGGTTGTGCCGTGGGAGGACAGCCAACACAGTTTTTACTCCCGGTACTTTGTCATTCCTAAGAGAGGGGGGGTCTCCGTCCCATTCTGGATTTGCAGAACCTCAACAAACACCTCAGGAAGTACAAGTTCACAATGCTCACAGTGAAAACATTATACAAAGTTATTCGTCCCGGAGACTGGTTTATATCTGTGGATTTGAAGGACGCTTACTTTCACATAAGTATCTACCCGGCACACAGAAAATTCCTCAGGTTTGCCTACCAGGGCACAGCCTACGAATGTTTGACAGTTCCGTTCGGGCTGTCATTAGCCCCAAGAGTGTTCACCAAGTGTGTTGAAGCGGCTCTATCGAATCAGCTCGTGTCTCATTTGAAGGGCTTAGGCTTCAAAATAAACAAGACAAAAAGCTGCTTAGTGCCCACTCAAGAAATAATTTACCTGGGTCTCAGACTGAACTCAGACCTGTATCAAGCTTTTCCATCAGAAGAGTGGATCAGGTCAATTCGTGGATGTCTTTCCCTTTTTCAGAAAGGAAAAAAAGGTCCAGTTCAGACTGTGTTTGCGTCTTCTAGGGCTGATGGCCTCGGCAGTGTCTGTCATCCCGCTGGGACTGCTGCGAATGAGAGAGTTTCAGTACTGGGTAGCGGCACAGCGTTTATGTCCGAAGCGCCACCTCAACCGCAAAGTGATAGTGTCATCGCTCTGCATGCGCGCTCTCCGTCACTGGAGAGGTCGCGCTTTTCTCGAGTCAGGGACATCGCTGGGGGCGATTTCTCTGAGAAAAGTACTAACGATGGATGAATCGCTTACTGGTTGGGGCGCTGTGTGCGAGGGCAGAATAGCAAAAGGGAAATGGCCCGTCTCGCTACAGAATGCTCACATAAACTTCCTGGAACTGTTAACAGTGTTTCTAGCATTGAAACATTTTGTGCAGTTCCTACGGAATCACCACGTTCTGGTCAGATCAGACAACACAACGGCGGTGGCATATATAGATCGCCAGGGAGGCACGCGCTCTCCTCAGCTCTGTCTGGCACGAAGACTGATGGTGTGGGGCATGAAGCATTTTTATTCATTACGGGCGGCTCATGTCCCGGGGATAATGAACACGGGGGCGGATCTCCTGTCCAGAAGGACTCCTCTGTATGGAGAATGGAGGCTCCACCCTCAGGTAGTGGACCAGTTGTGGGAGAATTTCGGCCAAGCTGCCGTAGATCTCTTTGCCTCGCACGAAAATACTCATCGCCGTCTATTCTTCTCTCTGGCGAAAGACGGTGCACCTATGGGTGTGGATGCTCTGGCGCACCCGTGGCCAAACGTGCTGCTTTACGCGTTTCCTCCACTGAGTCTGATCGTACCAACTCTAAAAAGAGTAAGAGAAGGCGGTCACTCAGTAATACTGATTGCTCCGAACTGGCCAGGGAAATTGTGGCTGACGGAGATAATCCAACTCCTGTGCGGTCGATCCTGGCCTCTCCCGGTGCACAGAGACCTCCTCTCACAGGCGTGCGGGGAGATTTTTCACCCGGCCCCGGACAAAGTGGCTCTTTGGGCCTGGCCCGTGAGAGGTTGAATTTAAGTGTTGCGGGTTTGACTCCGAGGGTGATTGGGACGATTCAAAACACGAGAGCGGCTTTGACGCACTCCGCATATTACAGGAAGTGGAATGTGTTTGAGCTATGGTGCGCGAAAAAGCAAATTGTTCCTTTTCACTGTTCAGTGGCAGAGGTGCTATGCTTTCTGCAAGAACTGTTGGATAAGGGCAGAGCCTTTTCGACCATTAAGGTTTATCTTGCTGTAATTTCTGCATGCCATGTGGGGATTGACAGAATTTCTATGGGTAAACACCCACTTGTATGCAGGTTTATGAGAGGTGCGTGGCGTCTGAGCAGGGTTTCAAAGCTGCTGATTCCGCCGTGGGATCTGTCCGTAGTAGCACTCTCTAAGCCCCCTTTTGAGCCGATAATGTTAATTTAAAGCTCCTTTCACTAAAGGTCGCTTTATTATTGGCTCTTTCAACCGCGAAACGGGTTAGTGAACTGCATGCGTTGTCGGTTATGACTCCTGTATGCGGTTTGCTATGGATTTCTCGTGAGTAACTCTCAAGACTAATCCAGCTTTTGTGCCTAAGGTGAGCGAGTCAGCTCTCGCCTCTAGACAGGTGGTTTTACTGTCTTTTCATCTGCCGCCTTTTTCCTCATCGGAGGAGGAGCGGCTTCATTGTCTGTGCCCTGTCCGTGCATTGCGTCACTATGTGGACAGGTCGAAGGGACTAAGAAGGAGTAATCAGTTATTTGTTTCATGGGCTGATTCTCACAGGGGTAAACCTATCTCCTCTCAGTGCCTGTCCCACTGGGTGGTGGAAGCTATTATATTGGGCTAGAATAGCATGGGTCTTAGTCCTCCAGAAGGGCTGAGGGCTCATTCTACCAGAGGTATGGCTACCTCATGGGCACTGTTTAGGGGCGTTTCAATTCAAGACATCTGTGTGGCGACGAGCTGGGCTTCGCCACACACTTTTGTCCGATTTTATAGGCTGGATGTTACAGAGCCGTCGCTGGCTCATTCCGTCCTAAGTGTGTAAAAAAAAAAAAAAAAAAAAAAAAAAAAGAGCAAACTCGCAGAGGAAAATCTTTTGTTTTTCACACGTCTCCATTACATTCTGTGAATAAGGGAGGCTTTGTGTTTATGTTATCATGCATCATGAGTTGGTTGACAGGCCTGCTTTGGACAGCATATCTGCAATACGGGAGTGGTCTATATCCCATAGTGAGATACCGAACGAATGTTTGAAAGAGAACTTTAGGTTACTTACGTAACCCTGGTTCTCTGATAACAGGAGTGAGGTATCTCACCACACTTCCCTCCTTGCAGCAGCACAGAGAAGAGATATGCTGAGAATGAGGTAGGGACCGCTGGCAGCAATATATATGAGGGAGGCGGGACTCCTGCATCACTTTCGTGATTGGTCTGTTAACCGACAGACGTGGTGTAATTGGTGCTTCCAGGATCGGTCACGCCCGAGGAGATTCCCATAGTGAGATACCTCACTCCTGTTATCAGAGAACCGGGGTTACGTAAGTAACCTAAAGTTCTATAGCACAGAAACGGAAAAACAGCTGCATTTTCTTTGTCTAAAACTGGAAGTATCTCTTCTTCTGTCATTTGTGGCGATGTACAGTCTTCTTGGCGCCACTACATTCACCTGGATGATGCCACTACAAATCGTTATTTAATTACAATTACGTAAGAAACCGGAAGTTGTTAGAGCGAGGTGCGTGCTACCCAGCATCTCACCTGCAGGCTCCTGCAGCTAACACCGGTCCAACTGGTAGAGGAAGGTCATGGCTTTAGAACTTTACTCAGGCATAATTTTAGAAATGGCAAAACAAGGCTTGTCAGCGGAAGATATCTCTGAACACCTGTCACAGGAATATGGAGAAGTGAGAGGGTTTTCCGCAAGAAATATCAGAAAATTTTGTGCTGAAAATGTCCCAGCTTGTTCTTGCCTGTTGGACACACACTTGGAATTAGAGGTGGCAAAAGCTATAAATGAGGTAAGACACCTCTAACTGTCTGAGACACTCTTTCATTCTTTCTTTCTTTCTTTCTTTCTTACTTAATGTTATTAGCACAGTGTCTTCACATGTGGTATTGGAAGCTACTTTTTAGTATTTCTTTATTTGTTTATTTATTTATTGACTGGTGGGGCCAACATATGTCCGCAAAATGATGAAGGGATATCTGTCCACGAAAGGCATACATGCTGCAGAAGGACGAATTGGGTCAGTTTTAAAGGAGGTGCATCAGCCTTATCATGAAGCAAGATGCCAAGTAAGTGATCTTGCTAATCTTTCTTTACATACAGTATGTTTCATCAAATGTGTTGAATTCATGCGTAATGCCTGTAATAGTCAGTTGTACAAAAACTGCTCATAAACTTTAAGTAAACATGCCAATACTAGGCTACACTGTAGAAATACTGCACTAAAAGTAAATGTACAGAAGTGTGATCAAGAAAATGCAATTAATGCAAGTATCAAAAGTATGTGCTCCCTGAAACTGATAAGTGATCATTCAGTACAGTAGAGATTATCAGTAGTATTTGAATGTTGTAGCCAATGAAAGTGCAGCTGTTTCAAGCACTATAAACCGGACATTCCTAACATATAAAATGAAGAGAAATCTAAAAGTCCAAATTATGTGAGATGTTTAGACTGGTAACTACACTTTGGTGAAAAGCCTGTTACCAGAAACAATGGGTTTGTATTGAAATTTTAAATGTAAAATCCAAGTCTTTTGTCAACTTTCATTCATAAGTCAGATTTTATTTACATAGACCAAGATGGCAAGTTTGCTTTCTACCACTGGTAATAGTAAAAATCCCAAATTTCAGTTAGCTCACATGGCTTGAGCTTACTGTTAAAAGCTGTCTTTATTGTATTTGTGGAATAAAAATCTACTGTACTCACTACTAAAATCTGACTCCAGCTCCACACTGACCCGACAGCTCAGTCTGAGTGAGACTCATAGTTAGTAAGGCCTCAAAACTAAATAAGCCAATCAAGCAGACTAGATGAATACAGATAAGAGATTTTATTTTGTAATCAGCGCTGATACAAGAATTGAGATGCTCACGCATGAACGTCCCAACAACCTCTACCCGGGGAACTCCAACTACAGCCTTTATATACATTTCCCTTATCTTTCCCAATGCAACACGTCACTGGTTCTTTGCCTAGACAATCCCACCCATCTTTCTTTTTTGACCTTTTAGATTCTTTTTTTACACCATTATCTTTGGATTTACAACTTTTCGAATACCATTATAATTAAACTTTCCTGAATCATTATATTAAAAATTGGGCGTTTCCGCCCCCACCAGTGGGATTGTCTTTGGCCTCACTCTCGCCAATACCTCATTCTTCTTCAGGAGACAGCATGGGTAAGTTCTCAGTTCTTCAGGGGCCAACACCCCTTTCTTTTATTAACTTTTACACCTCACGGATTTTCTGATTTATCCGCTGTCTTCCACGCATGTTCTCTAGATATTTCGCCTGGTACCACCATTGCCATTCAACACGCACTGCGTTTACTTCATGATGAGCTCACTACCGCTCAAGGTACCAATGGAGTGAAGATTGACCACAACAATCTAGGGTGCGTCTCTGCCATTGATTGGTCCAAGTTTGGAAAGCCTGGTACCGCAGAGAAAGCCTGCCAGACTGACATCATTGGTACAACTACTTGTTCTTCAAAGCCCCTGCAGCCTGTGTGCAAGGCCCGTGACAGGCCAACATGCCGTGTTAAACCTTATATTGTTCTTAAGCTCAAACGACCTAACGAATAAACTTTACCTGAGAACTCACTCCTGCTGTCCCCCTGATTATTTCACACATACCTTATACATATATTCTTATTTACAAAATTATCTCCCACATATTCTACTGTGATTTTTTTTAAATGAATCTTGTTATTTTTAAGGGAGCTCGGAACCTTAAACCCATACCATACCATGCTGAATATATGGGCCATAAGCTTCACCTCGACCAAAATGAAAAACTTCATATAACAAAAACATTTATTGTACAGTAAACATAGGGAAAAAAAGTATTGCACAACTCTTGGATTTTAAACATATCCTTCTAAAGTGCCTGCTGTAGAAAGTGACACCGCATCGCATTTTATACATCCTTAGCAGTAATGTTTGTTCTTCAACTACCAAATAAGTACACCACAACATTAAAACCACCAGGTGGGTATAATGTTGTGACCCTGACCAGTCTGTGGCTACACTGCCCCATACACAGCAAACTGCCAAGCACTGTGGCTATGAACGAAAAGCTTACCGAGAACCTACAGTGCATCATTTCTTGCTGCATATGGGACTGTGTAGCCTCACACCAGTCAGAGCCACATTACACCTGTTGGATTTTAATGCTATGGTTGATCAGTGTATGAACAGGTACATTCAAAAGTATAACAAACAATTAACAAAAAGTGCAACATTGTTGGACAGAAATGAAAATGACATTTTGCACAACTTCAAATAATTTTCCTCCTCTAGGCCTGCAGTGATCACCTATGGTATGTGGGATCAAGTGCGAGTAGACCATGGAAAGGAGTTTTACCTGACACTGTTCATGCAGGAGATGCTGTCACACCATCAGGAGAGACTGCCTTATCTATAGACTTCATCTACAAGAGTAATATTTCTGCACTATCAACAAAAGAAACTGAAATTCTTTCTAATCTATACTTGTAATAAATTCAAGTGGTGTTTTGTTAAATCAGAACCACACAGTTGAACGACTTTGGCCTGAGATCAACAACCGTGTTAACTATCCCTTGAAAACAGCCCTTCTGCAGCTGATGGACCAAGAGGAGATCAATATGGAGGACAACCTTGTAAGATACTGTGTGTCCAATCTAACTTGTAGGCTGTGCCACACTGGTCTTACAAGCGTGGCAGAATCATGGAATGCTCATATGATTCCAGGTAAAATATGTAGTAGGCAGTATAACTTGAGCACTTGAGTAAATTTTTGATACACACACTTGTTCTTATGTTAACAGGAAAAGGCATACCAAATCACGTTGCAGAACCTGGGTGTAAACGAAGAATTACATCAGGACTCTGGCCACATTCATTTGGAGCTGCAGACCTTTACAGACAGCATGTAGGATCTGGACTGACAACACACTCAACGTTTAGAGTTGATCCCTTTACAAAAGAACAGGACAAACTCAGAACGGAGAATCATTTTTCAGAGAAATATCCTGACATTTCACATTTGTTTCATAGAGCAGTAAACAACGACTTTGCTCCATACAAAGAAGCCTTGCTTTATCTGATAAACACAACTCAGAGAAATGCATGAACTGGTGCATTTGCAAGCTACAGAACATACTGAACTGAAACAACTACAATACATAACTGTAAGGGTTTACCTTTCTGTGAGTAATTAAAACATTACTCTTCCATAAAAAGGATTTCAAAACTGAAAAAGCAGCAGTTAGACCTGCAACTTCTGTTGCACTGTTGTTGAGTTTTCTACATTTTGCACAGTGTGGAGAAGCCTCCTTCCACTGCTCCACACATGTCTTGCAGCCAATAATGCTTCTGCAGCACAGCGACAGCATTGGCTCTTCAATGATATCTGCAAAAGTAACGTGACAGAGGACTGTTTTGTTCAGAGGATATGTTTTCTTTTCTCCAAGTCTACTTATATGCTGATACATGTTTGGTCATGCAGTTATTCCACATATTCTTATTGATTTGCAAGCATTCATGTATTAACTTAGTTTGATTGTAAGCGAAAGGTGAATAAATCAAGTCGTCTCTGCACAAAGGCTCTTTAAAATTTAATATCCTAATTGAGGCTTCAGCAGTCTTTTTTTTGCTATACGTCTTTGCTGCTGAGAGGTCTGTTACTATTGCAAAAAATTATCGAATAATAAACAAAAAAACTAAAGGTACAGTTAAAATATGAAGTCTAAACGAACTGGTGTGTGCCCTGTGCTTAAATGTCAGTTTAAAGACGATACAACTTTAAAAAAAAAACAAACCTCTTCCTTCACTCTAGCTGACGTCACACACACACACACACACACACACACACACACACACACACACAGTAGTGGTCTGAAGTCTGTGAAAAATACATTTAAAAATCCATATAAAATAAACTATAATACTTATCAGCATGAAAAGTAATAGCACACCTAAGCAGCATTTTAGCGCTGTAAGCATGTTTCTAGCTATTACCGTATTATCGGGCGCTCTACCAAATAAGCTAAACTGCAGCTTATAATACTACTGAGATCAGTGGAGTAATGTTTTACATGCTTGTTCTGCCGAACATCTCAGAGAAAACCGAACTGTGTGCGCTCTTCTTAAATATCCGTGCGGAAACCAGAATGTGAAGTCCGTAAAAAATGCATTTAAAATTAATAAAAAATAAACTACAATACTTTTCAGCATGAAAAGTAATAGCACACTTAAGCACAGCATTATAGCGTTGGAACCATGTTTTTAGTTATTACCGTTTAGGACTAGTAGCGAGTCCAGGAACCGGAATAATAATAATAATAATAATAATAATAACAACTAGAATGTTGCATTTCCAGAAGAAAATGCGAGTGTGATTGCGAATATGTTGCTTAAAGTAATGCAAGACATGCTCAAATTCACAGTTTAAAAAGTTGAAGGTAGTTTATGTGGCTGTAGAGTAAGAATTCAAGCTGTAGGAACAGTTTAAAAACAAGGTGTCCTTAAAAAAAAACCTCCTATAAAATAAACTATAATACTTATCAGCATGAAAAGTTATAGCACAGCCAAGCAGCATTTTAGTGTTGGAAGCATGTTTCTAGCTATTACCGTATAAGCGATATACCACACAGCCAAGTGGCTTATAAGTGCCTTGAAACATGCTTTTATACAACTCACTGCACAGCACGTAGCGCAAGCCTCTTTTACATATACATAAAAACTTTACATGCTTAAACTATTGCAAAAAATTATCGAATGATAATTCGATAAAAATGCTTACGCAATCACACTAACGCCATCCCATTCTTTAGCCATCTAATGTGGAGTTCTCCTTGCAGCTATAACAGCTTCAACTCTTCTAGGAAGGCTTTCCACAAGTTTTAGGAGTGTATTTATGGAATCTTTCAACATTGCTCCAGAAGCGCATTTGTGAATAATAAAACCTTGCATAAATGATATGAAGAAAGAGATTAAGATAAAGTGTAAGAAAATGGGGGTTTACTACCCTCCCCATGCCAAGCTATTTGCTAGGCATGGGCACTTGCCCATTACAGGAGAGGCCACTTGGCATTACCTTATCCAAACACAATAATACAGTACGAACATAGTAGTATGAACATCATTTATGGTATGAAGAAGAGATGGACAATATGATAATACCGTGTGTTTCACCATACAATGAAGTTCTTACTCGAAATCATCAAGCAGCCTAACACGTAAGTTAAGGACATAAAAAAAACTATCGATATTTTATCTATATGAATAATTTCTGCATAACTAAATGTTGTTAATACTGTGTACAGGATGGTCAGTGGCAGTTTGTATATATGACGTCACACACCGTTTGGTCTGCGGTGAAATGCGAGTGATCATGTGCCATTCAGCTACGTACTCAACACACACACACACACACCCATTACAGAATGGCACGAAGGCAGAAAGGAAATGTAACGTGGTGTGGTGCTACTTCTCAACAGCGGTAAAAAATGCTCAATGCAATCAATATTTGTGCTGATAAAAAAAAGTCACACACAGCAACAATACAAGCAACCTTTTTCAGTGTGTATATTTTGTGTAATTTGTGTCTTTGTAATTTACCTTTACATGTAATGATCTTTTTTGTAAAAATGAACATTATTTTGAAAAATCACATTGAGATTTAAAATAGTGGTATTAAAATTGTAAGAAATAGTGGTATTAAAATTGTAAGAAAAACAAGCTAAAAAATGTGTATGGTATCACATGAAAAAATTGTGGTATCATTCATCCCTAGTGACGATTGTCTTAGCTGATTAATTGTTCTTATTGTTGATTATTAAATTGTAAAATAATAAAACCTTGGTTAAATGATGTATAGAAGGAGATGAAGATAAAGTGTAAAAAAAACAAAAACAAAAGGGGGTCTCGTTCATTAAATCCCCCCCATGCCAAGCTATAGCCAAGCTCTCTCATTGCTAGCTCACAGCCTATAGCTAGTAGCCTATGACTAATAGCCAAGCTACAGTGAGGGAAAAACACTCAGGGAGTGCTCTTAATCTCAGCTCGTTAACTGTATGAAAGACACCTGTCCACAGAATGAAGCAATCAATCAGATTCCAAACTCTCCATCATGGCCAAGACCAAAGAGCTGTCCATGGATGTCAGGGACAAGATTGTAGACCTACACAAGGCTGGAATGAGCTACAAGACCATTGCCAAGCAGCTGGTGCGATTATTCCCAAATGGAAGAAACACAAAAGGACTGTCGATCTTCCTCGGTCTGGGGCTCCATGCAAGATCTCACCTCATGCAGTTTCAATGATCATGAGAACGGCGAGGAATCAGCCCAGAATTACACTGGAGGATTTTGTCAATGGTCCCAGCTGCCTTGAGATCATAGTCACCAAGAAAACAATTGGTAACACACTACGCCGTGAAAGACGTGAAATCCAGTAACGCCCGCAAGGTCTCCCTGGTAAAGAAAGCACATGTCCAGGCTCATCTGAAGTTTGCCAGGGAACATCTGAATGATTCAGAGGAGAACTGGGTGAAAGTGTTGTGGTCAAATGAGACCAAAATCCAGATCTTTGCCATCAACTCAACTCGCCGTGTTTGGAGGAGGAGGAATGCTGCCTATGACCCCAAGTACACCATCCCCAGGTGACAGGACAACTGCACCGCATCAAAGGGACGATGGACGGGGCCATGTACCGTTAAATCTTGGATGAGAACCTCCTACCCTCAGCCAGGGCATTGAAAATGGGTCGTGGATGGATATTCCAGCCTGACAATGACTCAAAACACACGGCCAAGGCAACAAAGGAATGGTTCAGAAAGAAGCACATTAAGGTCCTGTAGTGGCCTAGCCAGTCTGCAGACCTTAATCCCATAGAAAATCTGTGGAGGGAGCTGAAGGGTCAGCCACAAAACTTTAATGACTTGGAGAGGATCTGCAAAGAGGAGTGGGCCCAAATTCCTTGAGATGTGAGATGTGTGCAAACCTGGTGGCCAACTACAAGAAATGTCTGACGTCTGTGATTGCCAACAAGGGTTTGCCACCAAGTACGAAGTCATGTTTTGCAAAGGGGTCAAATACTTATTTCACTCAATAAAATGCAAATCAATGTATAACTTTTTTGAAATGTGTTTTTCTGGAATTTTTTTGTTGTTATTCTGTCTCTCACTGTTCAGATAAACCTACCATTAAAATTACAGACTGATCATTTCTTTGTCAGTGGGCAAACGTACAAAATCAGCAGGGGATCAAATAATTTTTCCCTAACCATATCTCATAGCTAGCTCATAGCCTATAGCTAGTAGCCTATGACTAATAACCAAGCCCATAGCTCATAGCTAACTATAGCTAGTAGGTTGGCATGGGTGCTTGTGTGGCGTGGTCACTTGCCCATTACAGGAGAGGCCACTTTGCGCTACTAGACACGAGCACAATTATAAAAGGGGGTCTCATTCATTAAATCCCCCGAATGGAAACCGGAGCCGTGTTTTTCTTCACGTCGGCGAGTTTAAAGCCATTTTACTCGCACCCACAGGCTAGGGGTAAGATGACTGCTCAGAGGCCAGCTTTGACGTAGGGCCTGTGTAAAGTAAAGGTAAAGCTAAGATTATTTCTGGATTTATTGACTTATTTCCACAGAACTATTGTAATCCGGTCCTTAATGCTGCTAAACACTAGCTTGGTCTGTGCCACTACCAAGCCTTGGATTGGCACAGGTAAGTGATGTTGAGATTGAAAAAGAATTGTTTTTGAATTAAAGTGAATGAACTAGAACTTTTTGTAAGCCGTTTGAAATATTGGGCTACTTTTCTTGTCGAAAGCCCGGGGAGTGTATAGCATGTTGACTTTTAGCTCGTAGCTTGTAGCTGTGGCTAATATGGTAAGATGAAATGACACCATACTTGATATTGTTGTCTAGGTACTTTTCATAAAAACCAGTCGGGGGTTTGTGAGAATGATGTCTAATGTTTACATGTTTTGGTGTCTTTTTGTATCATTGCAAATAAATAAATGACATGTTTTATCTGCTAATCGCGCTAGCAGCTAATGCTAATCGCTAGCTTGGTCTGTGCCATTACTAATCCTAGAATCGGCACAAATAAGTGATGTTGAGATTGAAAAAGAAATGGTTTTGATATAAATCCTGTTATTTCCTGGTTAAAAGCCTATTCTGGTCAACAAGACAATTACTGTGTAAAAAACGTAGAAATTCATAGTTATGTTCTAGTTAAAGATGTTCTAGAGCTAAAAAGGTTAAAAGTGGATGTTAAATAATTCAGTAAGGTGTGTTGCTGCTAAAAACATGATCATTAATCATTACCTCAAAAGCTGACTAAACTAAAACAGTGATAAAATGTCCATTAAAAATGTAAAGCAGCTAAGAGAAAATATGCCTCCTTTCAGAATAAGAGCTTACCTTACCCAATAACTTGTACTAAGAATGGATCTTTTCATTATAATGACGATGATTAGACGATAGAAAGTCTATTTTATTTTATTGACTGAAACCTTCTGTTGGTGTTGACTTGATAGTTTAGTGTTTATCTTGATGTGCGGTTTGTGGACAGTCCAGATTTCAGGGTGCAGCTAAATACTTTTAATTGTTTTACTTTTAGGTACGGATGGACGGACAAGCAGAGAGTTGAGCTTCTCTATATGACTACAAGAAAAGAGACAACAACGAAGTCAACAACAAGAAGATGACAAAAACCTTCTCTCTGTGTGGAAAAGACGTAATCCTCAAGAAACCACCTGTGATGGACTTCAAAACTCGATGGCCTGCCCTGTTTGAGCTTTCCCAGGTATGCTGAACATAGGGCTGGGCGATACAGCAAAAAAAAAAAAAAAATGATCACGATATAATGTTTCATATCATTCGGTATCGATAATTATTGAATATTTTTTCACAATCCATTTATAAATGAAGACTGATAGAATAAATGTTTGAATTTAACCACTTTATTTTAATTTACCAACATTACTAAGGCAACTAGTTTTAATAGTCAAAAACAAAAAAAAGGAAAGAAAAATCTCGTCTCTTGTGTCTTATAATAAAATAAAAATAAGTGTTAAAGAGATGCTTAAAGTTAATAAATAAAATGTGACAAAGTGTGTGCAATGGTAAAGTGTAAACGCTGAACAAACAAAGCAAACCTTGAGGTAGATCAACATCTGTAAGATGTCAATAACAACGACACAGTAAACCTCAAACTCTGTAAACAAAACAAATTATGATAATCTAATCTGAGCATTCAAGTAGAGGAACCAACCATCATTATTCACATTTACATTACAACATTACACATTGTGAGCAAGAAAGACAAGTTGGTTTACTCTCTCTGGTTTTAATGCTGCCTGAGTACATGTGACTACATTACCCCCTATGCAAAAAATTCTGTCTGAGGGGGTGCTGGTGGCTGGGAAGAACAGGTATTTTATTGCAAGCTTGCTTACTCTTGGGAAGTTGCGCTCATGTAGCCTCCACCACTCCAGTGGTTCAGATTCACTGTCAGCGTCAGGGGAAATCAGGTAGCTTTCCAGCTCACTCTGTAGTCTTTGTCTTTCAGTGAGCGGTAAATGACTAATCAGTGACTCTAGCTCACACGTCTCCAACCATCACCTGCACGGTTTAACGCATTTCCTGTTTCTCTTGAGATCATCTTACAGTTAGTAATTAGTGAGTTAACGCCTGATTAATCACAACTTAATAGCACATTTTTATCCATTCTAAATGTACCTTAAATTAATACTTTTTTAGTTTTTAATACTCTAATCAACATGGGCATGGACAAATATTGAAATGTATGTTGTATATTATTAGTGAAACCCTATTCAACATAGAGCATGAAGACTAGACATGTTTCAAAGGTCATAGATATTTTTCTTGTTCATGTCTATTAAACATATGAAAAAAAGAACATAGAAAACAATTACTTCTTTCTTTGCACTGAGCTATTTACTTACATAAGCCTGTTAACATTTTCTGATCACTTCTTCTAAACATACAAAGTGTACATTTATTTCTGAAACCACCTTATTGCGACGATACTGCTATCGTTGGCTGTTTGCGGACGATACTGCTATCGTTGGCTGTATCAGGAAGGGACAGGAGGAAGAGTACAGACAACTGATACAGGACTTCATTGCATGGTGTGACATTAACCATCTGCACCTCAACACTACAAAGACCAGGGAGATGGTGGTGGACTTTAGGAGGCCCAGGCCTCAACCTGAGCCTGTTACGGGGGACTGTGTGGAGTTTGTCAAGACCTACAAGTACCTTGGAGTACAGCTGGATGAAAGAATGGACAGGACTGCCAACACAGACGCTCTGTGTAGGAAAGGACAGAGCCGGCTGTACTTCCTAAGAAGGCTGGCTTCCTTTAACATCTGCAAAAAGCTACTGCAGATGTTCTATCAGACTGTTGTGGCGAGTGCCCTCTTCTATGCGGCTGGGGAGGCAGCATAAAGAAGAAGGATGCCTCACGTCTGGACAAGCTGGTGAGGAAGGCGGGCTCGATTGTAGGCTCAGAACTGGAAAGCCTGACATCAGTGGCAGAGAGGAGGGCGCTGAGCAGGCTCCTGTCCATCATGGACAATCCACCGCATCCACTGTACATCATCCCCATGCCATGTGACTCTTTAAATCAACGTGGGGTGGGAGAAGTCAGTGCTGACACTACTCTTCTCTCTGTACTGAACTGTACAATAAAACACACACTACACATAATACACTCCAGTTTATACAGAACTCTCAATAAACTGAGATTTGCACAGGACTCAAACACGCACATTCAAACTTTTTGCACATCGAATAGGTCTGTAACCTTAAACACTTGTTTTGCACATTACTTATCTTGTTTTTCATCTCATTCTCCTATTTATTCCTAAATCTCTGTATTTAGTATTTTAATGCTATATTTTCTTATATTGTTATATTCTGCTATATTTTGTAATATTTTATATTTTGTTATTTGATATATTTTTGTTACATTTTATATTGTGTTATTTGATAATAATCATAATTTTTTGTTATATTTTGTATCCTAATTTGGGTATTTAGTATTTTTGTTATATTCCTTCTTATTTTATCTATTAGCTGTGTTTGTGGATACTGCTGGAAACTGTGAAGTTCCCTTTGGGATGAAAAAATCTATCTATCTATCTTAAATATAGAGCATAAAGAACATAGACATGTTTTTCAAATAACTTGTTCATGACTATTAAACACATGAAGAAAAGAACATAGAAAGAACACAGGTTCACATTCCGTCTCTGCTGAAAAGAATCTAGTGTTGTCTGCCTTTGGCGAGGGGCAGGAGAGCTCTCTGCATCAGATGTATGCTTTGCCGTCACGGGATATTTTAAACTCGACGTGCTGCGGCGATAACTTACTTCACATCGACAATAAATGCAGACTTTTGTCTTGTCGACAGAACCATCAGACATCGTTTTATATATGAAGACGTTTTTCTTTCTCAATTGCGGCTTGCTGCTGCATCTCCCATTTCCCAAACTACGGGCAAGGCCAAGGGTCAAACAGAAAATGCGCGCTGCGTTAATCGCGCTAGTGTTAATCTGCGTTAGTGCAGGATTATTACTATTACTACTACTATAAAAATTATAGTTTTATAGAAACTGAAACAATATTCCATGTTTAGATCAAGAAACTTTCAGGATAACGAGACCCAGTGATACCAATTGGAGTATAACTCATAGGACTACTTCATCTGTGGATGTTTTCTTTTATACTTTATTTATGAGTTTCAAGCAGTGTTATAAAGAAAATGTAAGGAAAATAGAACCAAAGATGTGGCCTAAGAAAATAAGTGCACAGTTTGCATGACAAAACAATAGTTTAAATCAGAGTGAATGCTGGAGAGGGTCTGTTCACTTCAAGACGCCTGTTGTGGAAAATTCTCCATCATTGTAATCAGTAATTCTCGTACCAAAATGTCTTTAGAGGCTGTTGGAGCTGCATGCTGACAAAAACCATCACAAATTCATCTCCCATGACGAGGCGGCTTTAACCAAGACAAACAGGAGAGGTCAAAATTTTATTGTCCACCAGATAACCATCCAAGAATCTGAAGAATGTGCGGCAAACACCTGCATGTGTGCATCTGTATCAGAAGATGGTGTGGTGTGATGCAGACTTGTGTTTCAGGTGAGAAACACTGCACTGACCCTTTACTGTACTGCTGTGTCTGTTCTCTCTACTAGTCATTGTATAGAGATGTATTTCTGTGTAGTCACATTAAGCAGAACACTAGTGCTGTTAGATAGATAGAAAAATATGCACTCTTCTCTTTATCTATCTATCTATCTGATCAAACTCAATTAAATGATGTTACATGGATTAAGTTGTTAGGTCGCTCAAGCAGAATATCATTGTAATATGACTTATTGCCTGTATCTATCAAAAATATTAAACTAGAGAGAGAGAGCCCGACAATTTTGATTCTCGTGAGCATCCTAGTATAACATTTTTGTGTCTCTGAGGACATTATGGAACCCGTGTCTGTCAGTCACAAGGTAAAGCTCACTTCTATTTGATGTTAAATCTTAAGAGACCACATGTCTGTTAAGCCCAAAACTTGATTTTGTTAATGAAAAAAAATCTAATTCTAAAAAATGTCACTTGTGCCAAATTGAACTGCACAGTCCTGTTATACAATAGCTGTAATGTCTTGTTATTGCACGAGTCATACTTTATAGAGCTCAGCCGCTAGTTGCAAGTTTCAGAGCTCAGCCTCAAGTCACGTGCTTTTCAAAAGTTTACGTACCCACATACACACTCGTTTATCCGGCGCCACACACACACACGAAATACAGTTTTGATTCGATTTTTAAATAAATAAAGTTAACCAGAGAAGAATGCTACTTTAACATGTTAACAATAATTATGTATTTTAATAAGGAAATAAAATCATTTAGTCAAACTATTACTCAATTAGTCATATCATTTAAAAAAAAAAATCAAAACTATTTCGTGCAGTGTGTGTGTGTGTGTGTGCGCGCGCGCGCAAGCTGGGGAACGAGTCTGTTTCGGGTGGGGAAGAAAGGAAAAAAATGGGGAAGAAGAGGAAGGAAGAAAAAAAAGAGAAAGAAAAGAGAAGAAAAGGAAGAAAGCAAAGGAGAGACAGAATGACACGTGTGATTTATATGCGCCTGTTTTGTAAAAAAGCACTTTTTTTTTAAATGTACAAAACAGGCGCATATAAATCACACGTGTCATTCTGTCTCTCCTTTGCTTTCTTCCTTTTGTAAATAAATAAACTAAAGTTAGCTTATAATACTACTGAGATCAGTGGAGTAAAGGTAGTAAAAGCAAGGTGACTTATAAGCAAGTTGAAACATGCTTTATACAACTCGCTGCACGGCACCTAGCGCAAGCCTCCGTTACATATATAAAAACTATACATGCTTAAACTATTGCAAAAAATTATCGAATAATAAACACAAAATAACGTTACAGTTAAAATATGAAGTCTAAACGAACCAGCGTGTGTGCTCTGCATAAATATCAGTTTAAAGACGATACGACTTAAAAAAACAAACCTCTTCACTCACTCTAGCTGATGTCTCAATCACACACACACACACACACACACACACAGCAGCGGTCTGAAGTCCGTGAAAAATACATTTACAAATCCATATAAAAAAACTATAATACTTATCAGCATGAAAAGTAATAGCACACCTAAGCAGCATTTTAGCGTTGGAACCATGTTTCTAGCTATTACCGTTTAATGTTTTACATGCTTGTTTACGACATCTACAGATGCGTTTACGGCACTTACCGAAAATCCCAGAGAAAGACCGAACTGTACGGAAACCAGGAAGTGAAGTCCGTGAAAAATGCATGTACAAATTAATATAAAATAAACTTCAATACCTATCAGCATGAAAAGTAATAGCACACATAAGCATAACATGGGCAACATTTTAGCGTTGGAACCATGTTTCTAGCTATTACCGTTTAGGACTAGTAACGTTTTACATGCTTGTTTACCACAGCTCCCGAAAATCTCCGAGAAAAGCCGAACTGTGCGCGCTCTCCTTAAATGCCCGTGCGGAAACCAGGAAGTGAAGTCCGTAACGATCGTATTTAAAATTAATATAAAATAATACAATACTTATCAACATGAAAAGTAGTAGCACACTTAAGAAACACATGATGAACATTTTAGCGTTGGAACCAGAATTTTAGCTATTACCGTTTAGGACTAGTAGCGCGCCCAGGAAACGGAATAATAATAATAATAATAATAATAATAATAATAATAATAATAATAATAATAATAAACAGTGACGATAACAAGAGTAATCTGAAAGCCAAAACATGATTTCACAATTACTGCAACAATAATTTTGTTATTCTTTCTAACTATTCACATTAGCTATCCATGCATTGTCCTAGAGATTTATGGCCCTTTTTTGCTTTACCTATTATCTAAACTACAAAAACATTGAAAAGAGCAATACCCCTACCTCTGAAATGTTTTGGTGGCCGTGGAGGGACTTGGAATAGCCCACTGTGAAGGTGAACCTGCAGAAGCCACTGCCGGTGTACGCATGAATGCAAATCGCTGGCTGGTAGAGCCTGTTGCTGGGGTTGAATCCATGTCTTCGCCGTGGACCTCATAGTGACCCCTAGGTGTAAGGTCTAATGTGCTGAGAACACCAGAGACTCCTCACGGGAACAGGGCCACATTTGAATCATCAGTGAGGTACACAGTATAAGCTGAAACCTGGTTAAGAAAGAAAAAACATTGTCATTTTATTCACCTAAAATTCTGACATGACAATATTGTGCAGAGGTAACATTAGTTTGTAAAGTGAATAAATAATATCACCTTATGAGAACTTATACATACACAATGTTACAATTTAAACCTGGGGCATTACTGGACATAAAGCTCTACTGGGGCACAGGGCACCCACCCACCCCCAAACTCATGTTACAACTATTTATTTTCCTCTAGAATGTCTGTTGAATATGTGAAATGTGCTAATGTGCTGTATGAACTGAAAGTGCGCTGTGATTAAACTGCATCTCTTTGACATTGTGGATTAAAAAAAACCTCCTCCCCATTATCGTCAATCTAAATTAATACACTGCCAAATACAGAAGCTTGTCAAAACCCAGGGTGGAGATTTTACTGGGGCACATGCCCGGTAAAAGGGGTCTAGCCATGCCCATGTACTTAAAGTTACATAAAGCAAAATATATTTGCAAGAATACCGTTAATCACCAAATGTGAACGAAGCTAACAAGTTTGCCAGCCAGCTAAGTCCAACTTTGAATTAGCGGCAAAACCGACGTTAATTAAAATTCAATTCAATTTCAATTCAATTTATTTTGTATAGCGACTTTTACAATGAACATTGTCTCAAAGCAGCTTTACAAAAGAAGAAAACAGAGAAAGGGGAGGGGAAAATGAAAAATAATAATAAAAAATAACTAACTAGAAATAAGAATAAATTATTAAATTCTATAATTAGACTATTTTATCCCTAATGAGCAAGCCTGTGGCAACGGTGGCAAGGAAAAACTCCCTGGGATGGAAAGGAAGAAACCTTGAGAGGAACCAGGCTCAGAAGGAAACCCATCCTCATTTGGATGACAATAAACAGAAAATAATGTAACTGTAGCTGATTAATATCCTTTCTACAGCAATCAATGACCCATGAGGAACTATTAGGTCACTGTAGTTTCTAAGGTCATTATAAACACTAGTTCTTTGCTGTCACGGGCTGACAGATGAAATGGCATATCTGTGATGGTGTGAAAGTCCCCAAGTGGCTCTGTCCATGGCTGTCTCCTGGGCCACACAGATCCATCCACAGCATCAGTGGGCACCATCAAGTGGCGAGACTCCGACCAGGGGTAGGGCAGCGGTCGCACTGGAAACTGGCAAACACTGGGAGCTCAGGAGTGGGGTGTATAGCTCGATAGAGAAGGTAGAGAGAGAAAGAGAAAGATATTAAGTTTCTGATCATGTGATGCTTAAAGACAAAGTAGAATTATGTGTAAAGTGCAGGCAGGGACTCCTGCAAGACTAGCTATGACAGCATAACTAAAAGGGAGAGCCAGAAGGTCACAGACATGAAGGCTTCCCGGGACATAAAGCATCCAACCACTTCACAGTCAGCAAACCTGAGCGACTTGCGAGGGTGGTAAGATGACAGCATCCAACACATCCCAGTACACCAAACACTCTATGACCATGAACCTTCCAGATCTGCTCCTTTACCTAAGAAAACTATACATTAAAAGCTTGACTAAACAAATGTGTCTTCAGCCTAGACTTAAACATTGAGACTGTGTCTGAATCCCGAACACTAATTGGAAGGCTGTTCCATAACTTTGGGGCTTTGAAAGAGAAAGCTCTGCCCCCTGCTGTAGCCTTTGCTACTTGAGGTACTACCAAGTAACCAGCACCCTTTGATCGGAGTAGGTGTGGCGGATCATAAAAGATTAAAAGATCGCTGAAGTACTGTGGCGCGAGACCATTTAGTGCTTTATAGGTTAGTAACAGTATTTTATAATCAATGCGAAATTTGACTGGGAGCCAGTGTAGTGTGGCTAAAATAGGAGTGATGTGCTCATATCTTCTGGTTCTGGTTAGGACTCCAGCTGCTGCATAAAACACCACAGTAAACAGTAAAGTAACATTTTTCAAAGGTTTTCTTAGCTGAAATGTGCAACTTAACTTTTCAGCCGTCATGTCCTCATCCCTGAGTGATACTCTTTTATTATTTCATCCAGGTGAATGTAGTGGCGCCAAGTAGACTGCACATCGCCACAAATGACAGAAGAAGAGATACATCTGGTTTTAGACAAAGAAAATGCAGCTGTTTTTCCGTTTCTGCGCTATAGAACTTTCTTTATTTAAAGTATAAATGAGGAAAGAAAATCAAGTCCAATTTTAAAAAGGTGTCTGACATTTTCATCACATAATTAAAAAACGATTTCATTTTCGTTTTTTTGTTTCTGTTTATAAAAAGAAACTTCAGATACCAAAAAGTACACGGACCTACACGGACCGAAAACTCAACAAATCTGAAACCAAAATAACAAATCAGAACACACAATAACAAATCAGACCAAACCACATAACTTAACCCCAGTCAAGCCCAATGGGCTCTCTTCTTTACGAGATTCGACTTTATGGTCTCACATCACGGTCGACTTTGTCACTGACCTCCCAAGCTGTTGTGGATACACTACTGTCCTGTTGGTGGTTGATCACTTCTCCAAGGTCTGCAAATTTGAAGGGGCTCCCCACATCCATGGAAACAGCCATGGTGCTCCTAGATCACATTTTTAGGAACTATGGCGTGCCAGAGGAAATTTGGAAATCAATGTTAGCTCGGCAGTTTTCTAGAAACGTACTGTAGCCAAGAACAGCAACAGTTGACCAAGTTCATCATCTGGGCCGAGTACACTCAAAACTCTCTCACCTACTTGTCCATGAACCTCACTATGTTCCAATGCATCCTCGGATACCAGCCCATACACCCCCCCTCCCTTGGACGGGCGAAACTACCGATGTGCCAGCCTTCGACGAGTGTTTTTTCCAGAGCAGTGAGATATGGGAGTGGACCCAAGTACATCTTCAGAGCAACACCAGGACATCCAGGCCAACCATTATTTGTGCCCACATCCTCCATATCAACTTCACTCAAAACATCAAACTTAAACTGCCATGCAGAACACTCCACGCTTCATTGAAATCTTTACGATCACACACAAGATTAACCCTGTCAACTACCATCTGCAACTACCCTCTCATTGTAGTATCTCTCCATCCTTCCACATACACCCCTGGCAGAGCTTTGGATTGATGGAGCACCAGCTTACATTGGTCATGCCATCCTGGACACACGGAGGAGAGGGGGATGACTACAATATCTGGTCAACTGGGAAGGGTATAGCCCAGAGGAACATTGCTGGGTCAGTGCAGAGGACATCCTAGTCCCCTCCTTCAATGAATAGTTTCATAGAACCCACCCCACACAACCCGGGAGGCATCCTCATAAAAGAGGATGACCTGGAGGTGTTTGTAGGAGGGGATTCTGTAACGTTTTCTACTGCAGCTTCCCCTCTGCCTTGCCAGCGGGAGCAATCGCCAACTTTTGAACGAACTTCCAGGTTCTCTGTATTCTATTGTATTTGCTTATCGTGTACTGGCCCGTTTCATGTATTTTTGACCATGTGTTTAAGTTGCCTTGTGTTTTTTAATTCACTGACTAATGTAAATGTATAAATGTGAGCCAGAAAGAGCCAGAAAAGGATCTTGCCACATGTTTTCCATGCAAAGAGACAGGGGTGGGAAGAAAAACATTAAAGAAAAGCAGTCTCCAGGATTGTAAAGAAAGTTTTTTGTGTCCAAATTGTGTTGGTTTTGTGTCCAAATATTTTTAAATACTATATTGTAAGTCTAGCTAAGTTTGTTGTTTTTGTTGTGTCAGTGTGGTTCATTTGGAATGGCTCGTTTCTAAAAGGTTAGAACCACTTTAACTGTTGACTGTTAATATTTCTTTCTTTTCTTATGTCTTTTAGGTAAGATTGGTTACATGAGACCAGTTGGAACGGTACTGGAATAGTATTACTCTGTTGTTTATGGGTCTTATGTACACTATATTGCCAAAAGTATTCACTCACCTGCCTTGACTCGCATATGAACTTAAGTGACATCCCATTCCTAATCCATAGGGTTCAATATGACGTCGGTCCACCCTTTGCAGCTATAACAGCTTCAACTCTTCTGGGAAGGCTGTCCACAAGGTTTAGGAGTGTGTTTATGGGAATTTTTGACCATTCTTCCAGAAGCGCATTTGTGAGGTCACACATTGATGTTGGACGAGAAGGCCTGGCTCTCAGTCTCCGCTCTAATTCATCCCAAAGGTGTTCTATCGGGTTGAGGTCAGGACTCTGTGCAGGCCAGTCAAGTTCATCCACACCAGACTCTGTCATCCATGTCTTTATGGACCTTGCTTTGTGCACTGGTGCACAGTCATGTTGGAAGAGGAAGGGGCCAGCTCCAAACTGTTCCCACAAAGTTGGGAGCATGGAATTGTCCAAAATGTCTTGGTATGCTGAAGCATTCAGAGTTCCTTTCACTAGAACTAAGGGGCCAAGCCCAGCTCCTGAAAAACAACCCCACACCATAATCCCCCCTCCACCAAACTTTACACTTGGCACAATGCAGTCAGACAAGTACCGTTCTCCTGGCAACCGCCAAACCCAGACTCGTCCATCAGATTGCCAGATGGAGAAGCGTGATTCGTCACTCCAGAGAATGCGTCTCCACTGCTCTAGAGTCCAGTGGCGGTGTGCTTTACACCACTGCATCCAACGCTTTGCATTGCACTTGGTGATGTATGGCTTGGATGCAGCTGCTCGGCCATGGAAACCCATTCCATGAAGCTCTCTGCGCACTGTTCTTGAGCTAATCTGAAGGCCACATGAAGTTTGGAGGTCTGTAGCGATTGACTCTGCAGAAAGTTGGCGACCTCTTCGCACCATGCGCCTCAGCATCCGCTGACCCCGCTCTGTCAGTTTACGTGGCCTACCACTTCGTGGCTGAGTTGCTGTCGTTCCCAAACACTTCCACGTTCTTATAATACAGCTGACAGTTGACTGTGGAATATTTAGGAGCGAGGAAATTTCACGACTGGATTTGTTGCACAGGTGGCATCCTATCACAGTTCCACGCTGGAATTCACTGAGCTCCTGAGAGCGACCCATTCTTTCACAAATGTTTGTAAAAACAGTCTGCATGCCTAGGTGCTTGATTTTATACACCTGTGGCCATGGAAGTGATTGGAACACCTGATTCTGATTATTTGGATGGGTGAGCGAATACTTTTGGCAATATAGTGTATGTTATCCATTTAGCCCACTGTTAACTGTGAGGTACGGGTTGTGTTGTGTATTCTGTGTTGTGTGTGTATGTGTTTCTTCAGGTTGGTCCACTCCGTACTCCTGTCTAAAATATAAGCCAATAATGAGTAAGTGTGAGAGACATCTCTCTCTCTCTTTCTCTCTCTCTCTCTTAGTGTGTGCATGTACTCTATTTATTTTTAGTGAGTAGACTATATGACCATTAATTAGTAGTTCAGTTGTGTAGCAGTGTGTTTATTGCTATCAGATTAATTATTTTTAGTTAACCTAGCTATGTTGTATGCGATTTCAGTCGACTTCCATGTGTTATTCATCGAGGTTGTACAAATAGGAACACAAAATGGGTTGTTCTATGTTCTTATAGCAGAACAGGGACTTTGTTTTGTTTTCTGTTACTACGATGCACTATAAAGCTGCATTTTCGAAGTCATTGTGCTCGTAAAAACATTTAGCAATTTAGCGATATTTACTTTTTAAGGCAATTGACAAAGTGAGGTTAACAGCAACTTGTCATATTTGCCTGTATTGAATGAATGAACCATCACATTTCTGGCTTTAACAGCATTAATTAGCCAGTAGGTGGCACAGTGATTTGATGAATTTAACATCTGTAGTGCAGCATGCAATAGTGCAGCTGTGACCCAGACTTTTATGCCAGGGGTGTCCAGTCTTATCTGCAAACGGCAGGAGTGGGTGCAGGTTTTCATTCTAATCAAGGAGTCCACCTGTTTATTTGGTTGATTTTACCTTTAAACACAAATATAAGGCTATATCTATCCAGCAGCTTAAGCTGGAGTGAAAGTCAAACATGCAACAGGACAATGATCCCAAGCACACTAGCAAATAGACATCCAAATTGCTAAAGAAGAAGTGCTGCAATGGCATTAATTTATTTGCACTAAAATTTATTCGTTATATATACATTTATATATACATTTGTTTATTAATTTCTTCCTTCACTCCACCAGATGTAAACATCATTCCTTCAGGTCCACCAGATATAAACCAGTCATGGCTGAGGATTTGGTCAAAAGTGGGCAGACTTTCAGGTTCCAGGTCCAAACACCAGTTATCCGATTGTGGCAAGCTGTGTGTGAAGTGATGAGATATTTTAGATAGTGCTTTGACATTTTGATAGATATTTATATTAGTAAAAAATCTATTAAGCTTGTAATGGCAGTTTTACAAATTCAGCAGTTCTAAATGATGTTTCTACATTCCATGCCTCACCTTGATGTTCTTCTGAGGTTCCTCAAACCACTTGTGGCTGAGGATTTCCTCGAATGTTGGGCGGGAGGGAGGATGTCGCGCCAGACACCATAAGATCAGGTCACGGCAACCTGTGTGTAGTGATGAGAGAGACATTTAGTCAGAAATTGTAGATCTTTTTTTTCTTAATAATCAATTAATATGATTCATTTATTGTGTAACGCAGTCTAAATAAATGTCGAAACTTGATGGGTTTGGACTTTCTCACCTTCAGACAGGCCCTCAGGGAAGTGCATATTGCGGTTAATGACGTCTTCTTCGCACTGGAAGGGATAGTCTCCACACACCATGATGAACAAAAGAATTCCCAGACTCCAGACGGTAGCAGGAACACCGAAATACTCTCCCTCACATAACCACTCAGGTGGGATGTAAGCTCTGGTTCCTGAGTGAAAAAGAGAGAAGGTGCACCGTCAGCAACGTCATAAAAATGGTTCTCCACTGCATTTGTTTATTCTGTCCAATACCTATTATGTGCTTACCTGCATAATATCTGTAGGGGGTGTCCTGCAGCAAATCACCACAGCCAAAGTCGATCAGCTTCAGCTGCAGTGTGTCGGTGTTGATCAGAATATTCTCTGGCTTGATGTCACGGTGCAGGACACCACAGTCACAGCAGTGGCGAGCAGCCTGAACCACTTGGCGCATGAATTGTTGTGCCAGTGGTTCTGACAGCCAACAACCGTGTTTTTCCTGGAATTTCCAGAGGTCTGTGCAGGGGCTGGGTCGCTCCAAGATCAGAATGTAGCAGTCCGACATCTCGAACCACTCAAACAGCTCCAAGACATTCTCATGCCGATTTTGCTTGGACACCATTTGCATTAATGCCACCTCCAGGGGAAGGCTCTTTGTCTCTCCAGGCTGAAATATGAATAGATATGCTTAGCATGGGTGTGGAGTGATTACGTTTAAATTCTGGTAAACAGAAACGATACAGTACAAAGGCTTGGATTAATAATGTCTCAGGTGTCTATTATGGATTATTCATTATTATGTTACCAGAAACAATTAAATTTACACATAATTTTTCACATAACATCTGTGCAATATCTCAGAAGTAAAGGAAGTTTACTTACAACGGTGATGAAAGCTTCGTTCATTTCCTTTCCCACGTATTTAATGGCAACCTGTTCACATATACAACACATAATTACATTCTTATAGACCACCTCACTAAGACATATACAGCCCACAAGCTGTGATGCATTGTGTTGATTAGTGCAAATGAACTGTAGATGTGCAGTCCTGTTACCTGTTTTCCATCAGCCTTACGGACTCCTGCACAGACACTCCCGAAGCCTCCTTCACCCAGCAGCTCGCCTGAAGTGTACAGGGACTCAAACACCTCTGTTAAACAAATACACAATCATTTAAATCAAGTTGAAATCAGAAAATCCACAGTAAATTTTTACTTGAGTTATCAATTCACTAGCAACTCATTACAGCAACAGTTTTAGAAATGGTGGATTCTAACATACCCCATGGTGTAATGTGGCTCTCCAGAAGAGGACACTGAGGAGCAGGTGTCTCAGTATTTGCTGGGTTCTGTACATAAAAAGTATTGTACATAAGAAATTCACACGTCATGAATATGATTTATCATACTGGATATGCCTAATATTTGACTGCATGTAATGCAAGCACTTGGTTACTAAAAGAAATTAATTAAATATAAATATCAAATATTTATGAATATGAATTTAAAATTAATTAAAAAATAAAATATTTGATTGCGTTATTTTGAGCTTAACATTTATATACCCACAGATTACTTTGTGTTAATGTTTTTTTTTGTTTTTTTTTTACTTACAGATTATCTCATTGAAAACTAGTTGATAAAGGATACATTTTTTTAATCTCTATGTGATTATATTTGTGTAATCTAATATAATTAGATAAGCACAGCAATCTTTGTTACAGAGCAGTACAAGCCACGTAATCTAGATTATTATAGCATGTTTTTGCTCGATATTTTAAGGTCTATTCTCTTCTCACTGTCTCACCTTAACGTTCTTCTGAGGTTCCTCAAACCACTTGTGGCTGAGGATTTCCTCGAATGTTGGGCGGGAGGGAGGATGTCGCGCCAGACACCATAAGATCAGGTCACGGCAACCTGTGTGTAGTGATGAGAGAGACATTTAGTCAGAAATTGTAGATCTTTTTTTTCTTGATAATCAATTAATATGATTAATTTATTGTGTAACGCAGTCTAAATAAACGTCGAAACTTGATGGGTTTGGACTTTCTCACCTTCAGACAGGCCCTCAGGGAAGTGCATGTTGCGGTTAATGATGTCTTCTTCGCACTGGAAGGGATAGTCTCCACACACCATGATGAACAAAAGAATTCCCAGACTCCAGACGGTAGCAGGAACACCGAAATACTCTCCCTCACATAACCACTCAGGTGGGAAGTAAGCTCTGGTTCCTGAGTGAAAAAGAGAGAAGGTGCACCGTCAGCAACGTCATAAAAATGGTTCTCCACTGCATTTGTTTATTCTGTCCAATACCTATTATGTGCTTACCTGCATAATATCTGTAGGGGGTGTCCTGCAGCAAATCACCACAGCCAAAGTCGATCAGCTTCAGCTGCAGTGTGTCGGTGTTGATCAGAATATTCTCTGGCTTGATGTCACGGTGCAGGACACCACAGTCACAGCAGTGGCGAGCAGCCTGAACCACTTGGCGCATGAATTGTTGTGCCAGTGGTTCTGACAGCCAACAACCGTGTTTTTCCTGGAATTTCCAGAGGTCTGTGCAGGGGCTGGGTCGCTCCAAGATCAGAATGTAGCAGTCCGACATCTCGAACCACTCAAACAGCTCCAAGACATTCTCATGCCGATTTTGCTTGGACACCATTTGCATTAATGCCACCTCCAGGGGAAGGCTCTTTGTCTCTCCAGGCTGAAATATGAATAGATATGCTTAGCATGGGTGTGGAGTGATTACGTTTAAATTCTGGTAAACAGAAACGATACAGTACAAAGGCTTGGATTAATAATGTCTCAGGTGTCTGTTATGGATTATTCATTATTATGTTACCAGAAACAATTAAATTTACACATAATTTTTCACATAACATCTGTGAAATATCTCAGAAGTAAAGGAAGTTTACTTACAACGGTGATGAAAGCTTCGTTCATTTCCTTTCCCACGTATTTAATGGCAACCTGTTCACATATACAACACATAATTACATTCTTATAGACCACCTCACTAAGACATATACAGCCCACAAGCTGTGATGCATTGTGTTGATTAGTGCAAATGAACTGTAGATGTGCAGTCCTGTTACCTGTTTTCCATCAGCCTTACGGACTCCTGCACAGACACTCCCGAAGCCTCCTTCACCCAGCAGCTCGCCTGAAGTGTACAGGGACTCAAACACCTCTGTTAAACAAATACACAATCATTCAGTAATAAATAAGAAGTGTGTTGTCAATGTCTCCGAGTGTGGTAAGGTAAAGATGAGCACCTGCTAAAACACACATTTTCCACCATCTTTGTGTCGTCTTAACAAGAGAACTCTCAAGAAATAAGTTTATAACTTGCACATTTAATCTTACACACTCTGCGTATTTAATGTCTCCTAACTCTGCAGTAATTTTGAAAAATCAATCTGAAGTCATCTTTTCAGCTACCTAAGCTCTGATCCCTTCTGTCTCTTACCCAAAGACTGATGTTCACTTTATGTAACTATGACCATATTAGATTCAAACATTTTAATAAACCTTGATGTGCAAATATACGAATTGATTAGAATGTTCTGACCCAGTGTGACGTGCTAAAGATCTGACAGACACGTGCTACAAATATTTACTGTACTTTAAATCGTTACTGTAAATTCTTTTCTGTGTGATTCTTTAAGTTCTATGTTTTATGTCCAAATAGTGGACGAACGAACATACCCCATGGCGTAATGTGGCCTTCCTGACGTGGATGCTGGAGAGTGAACATCTCACTAGTCATGAGGCCACATGTGGAGTTCTTCAGCTTAAACTCTTCATCCGCGTACAGCTGACGAAGGTCTAGCAGCCACTCTGGTTCTTCTCCCATCCCTTTGTGTAGCCTCTCAGACAGCTACAAGACAGACAGGGAAAGTAAACTGACTAAATATTTTGCATTTAAAGCATTGGAATTTTACAAATATTGATAGCTGTATTTACCGCAATGGTCATTTCTATCGTGGTCTTGGTGATTTCTAGTGGAAATTCAGCAATTGCTGTAGCGATGGACTTGCAGTACTCAAAGGCTTGGTCGAAAAGGCCAAACTCAGCTAGCTTGCTGGCGTGAAAGCACTTGAAGATCTAAGACAGACAGAGTCATTCCATCTTAGCAAAAAGGTTCATGCTTAAATTTGACAGAGGTAGAAAGAATATTAAAAAGAAATAAAAAGAGAAAGTCTAACCTGGAAATTTGGCTGAGGAAGCCCTGTGGTCAGTGAACATACATATTCGTAGACCTCAGTACGTTCAACTGCTTCCCTCATGGCTGATTGGCTGATTGGCAGACTGTAGAAAGAGAAAAGTGCCTCAGTAGCAAGTCGGGAAAATAATCATACACATGCGCTTTCACACAAACACACACCCAATACCTGTTACAGCCAATGAGCTCAAAGCTGGAGTGTTGTAAAATCTCCAGCTCCTCCATTGCAGCGATGTAGCACAGCTGTGCAGCATAGGTCAGTCCTATGGAGTCTGCAGATGAAAGACCGAACATGCATGTAAGGATTTGGGTCCGTGCAATAGTCCAGATTTCATGATCTAATTACAACATGTGAAGTTCTGAAAAAATTGTTTATACTATCCATACCAAGGTTCTTTCCCATTTGAACCACAGAATCCAATATCTCGTCATCTGGCTCAGCACAGCACAAACGTTTCGCCAGTGGAAGACACCAGTTGTCTTGGATTTTCACCCCTAGCTGTAGCAGGAATTGGCACATTAATACACAAAAAATAAAGCAAAAACAACACAAAACATACAACACAGTATACAAAACAGACAGATGGTGATGCTGATGTATTACTAAACAAAGGTATAGGTAATATAACATATTAAATATTACAACATAAATTTACAAGATTAAAAACAAAACAATACCCTTTTCCTCAGAAGTCTGTAGCTCTTGAAGAGGACAGACCCGACGTCTGCCAGCAGTGCTTCCTGTAGAAGAAATATCTTTCAATTAAGCTACTCTAGATACAGTATATTTATTCATTCTGACAAATATTACATATTAGCAGATTAAATCTTTTGCTGCTTTTATCATGAATAATTTTGCTGTAACAGTCAATACACAATCAACTAAAACACTTACTCCATTTTTGCTGCAACGCAGCTCCATCATTTTCCAGAAGAAGTAGGCCTCCTTCTGGTCGGGTTGCTCCACCTGTTGTAGGCACTCCTGGGATTTCCTCTGGATAAAATGTAGAACGTCATCCATCTGGATCTTGCTGCTGTAATAGATGGATATGGATTAATACACTTTGCTCACCTGATGATATGTATCCAAATATTACTGTTGAATGTGTGTGTGTGTGTGTTATCTGAGAAGAGAAAAAAGAGGACTCACCTCATCAGAGGGCCAGGAAAAGAAATATTTTCCCCATCGGGTAGGTAGCTGTCATCAACTTTAAAGATGCCGTATTCTATCTCATGATGAGACGTCTGAACAGCAGCGTTGCCCTGCATTTTCTTGTCCATTTTACTCATCATGATAAAACACTGTGGAACACAATAAATATGTCTGGTTATTTATTTATATGATTCAACTTGTGTTTAAATTATTTTGGACAAATTAATCAGACTCACAGACGATATTTGCTTGTCATTTGCAAATCTGAGACTTTTTCCCCACTTTCCTTTGCACTAGTGATGGGAAGTTCGGATCATTTTACTGACTCGGATCTTTGAATCTCGTTCAGCAAAATGAACTAAACTTTCCGAGTCATTTCGTTCATTTTAGCAGAATATAATTACAGTGTTAGGTGTTAATAGCAAATTACCTCGACACATGTACTTACGCAAACGTTGATCACATTCAGAATAAGACAAAACTATAAATCAACCAAGGCCAAAACAAGACTGACAGGAACAAGAACAGAACTTTATTTCTCAGAAAATGTTCATTGCACGGGTCTTTTGATACTGTAAGATACTGAGCCAGGAGGTGGTCACGTGATGAACAGACTGCATAGCCCTATGGCACTTGAATGTCACGTGATGAACGAAAGATGAACTTAATCATGTTTTCCGGCTCGTTTTTCCCGAGGCTTATTAAGGATTCGATCAAAACGATATGGATCGATGAAACATAAAATGATAAGGAACCGGTCAAAATGAACAAATCTTTCATGAACGGCACATCACCTGTGTCCATAATAAATACATGAACGGAAACGGGGAAACGAGCCGGACTGTTGCTTAGCGGATTTTTAACTTAAGAGTAAAGCCGTTATTTATCATAATAAAAAAAACCCGTAGGACCTATTTTAACACTTTTTTTTAAGTCATTTTCCTGAAGGTTTTACACTTTAGGCTCAAGAGACAGACCAAATCAGTACAGACAGTCGCAGTCACACAATATATTTCCAGATACTCTATCCTAATAGTTTTCATACCTTAACGGACGTAGCTTTCAGCTCTTCTGCTTCTTAAAGATAATTTAGTCGCGATGTAATCACTGTGGTGTCGCTCAGAAACGGTAAGAAAGCAATGAGGCAACTTTTCACCGCTCTGCGTATAAGTAATAGTGTCGTCATGGTCGTTATGACATCATCGGAACCTCAGAATTCGGAGTTCTGATCTCCATGGACGCGTTTTTTTTTTTTTTTTTGAAGGCTTAGTTATAACAACAACGAAAAAAAACCCAGACAGTATTAATGCACACATTCACAGTGAAATCCATTATGTACAGACCTTTTTACTGAAAGTTATCTGGTTTCACACATTTATTTATAAATCATTCAATTCAATTCATCTGTATAGCGCTTTTAATTCCTACAGCAGGGTAAACTGAACGGCGGCCATTTTATACACATCAGTTCAGGTCCTAAAGTTTAAAATGGCGGCCACTGCCGGGCTACACTACAGTGGGGAATAAACGTTTATATGATTTACGTTTAATTCAAAAGAATTGGACAAAGCGTTCACCTCATTGAGTTGATTTTCCGTAGGGCTTTTGGTGAGAAACGAAAGCCAACACTGCCCCATGTGGACGAAACAGTGTCAATACACTGACCTTGAACATGAAAACACAGTCAGCAGAATGGCTTCAGGTCTCAGTTCATTAACCCAGAACACATCAACTCTTAAATAACACGAATAAAAACCACGGTACATCAGTTTATTCGTTTATACACTACCAGTCAAAAGTTTGGACACATCTTCTAATTCCATGGTCTTTCCTGATGTTTATTTCTTTCTACATTGTAAAACAATGGTGAAGGCGGCCAAAATACACAATAATGTCCTTTGAACAGTTGATATTGAGATATGTCTGCTACTGATGCTCTGTAAAGCCTTCATAACGGCTCTAATCTGAGGTGCTGTTAATTGGTGATTTCTGAGGCTGGTAACTCTAAATGAACTTCTCCTCTGCAGCAGAGGTAAATTTTGGTCTTGCTTTACTGGGATGGTCTTCATGTGAGCCAGTTTCATCGTGGTGCTTGATGGGTTTTGCAAATGCACTTGACAATACTGTTCTTGCAAGAACTATTCCAGAACACCTGACCTTCGTGTCTTAAAATAACAACTGGCTGTTTTTTGTTGTCATTACATATGGATTACTTAAGTCCATGTGTGTTATTTCATAGTTTTGAAATCTCCAGTATTGTTCTAGAATGTAGAAAATAAGTCACTAAACAAAAAACATTGAATTAGAAGGTGTGTCCAAACTTTTCACTGGTAGTGTACATGAAACAAGTTCCCTCACCTGTCTCTCTTTATTCTCTCTCTTGAAGGTAATAAGTTTTTTTTTTTGCTTTTGCTACTGAGGAACTGCAAAGTCCTTCTTCATGAAAAATTCAGATCTTCTACAATTATAACTTGTTAAATCTGAAGTAGGTAGCCTTTTTTTTGGTAATGCCAAAAATGTATATGCCATTGTTTAAAAACGTTGCTCATATTTTTGTGGTTTAATTTGTGGTTTTATCTTTGGGCGAAGACTTTTTCAGCAATACCAGACACAACAGAATGAAGTAAATTAAAAGAAAAACCTCAATCAGATAAACAGAGCAGAAACAGCAACATCACATGACAATGAACAACCTGTTTGTTAGCATTAAAGCTAACTGTTGTGTCTATTACATCATACAGATTTGAAGATTTTCATTGCGACATTAAAAGTGTTTCTTAAATGACTATCAATTCAACTTCTTAAAATAAGGATTTCAGCTTCATTTCCTTCACCCGAACATATTAGAAATAGCTTTCCTTCAAATATAGAGACTGAACACTGAGCATTTCAGAAATCTCTCAAATTTAATTTATTAATAGCAAGAAATTGTTCAGTGGAAATTCAAACACACAGCGTATAAAGCAGACTGCAAAAACAAATGGGCTTAATTTCTGATGTAACAAACATTTATTTATAGTGAATATCATGTACATCGAGTATATCCCCAGGTACCAGTGGTGTAACGTCTGGGACCCCCGCCCTATGCGGGGCTCGACCCCAGACACCTGTGGTGTGTGTGCGCACGCCAGCACACGGTGTAATGAGACCCATGCGCAGGATTCAGCGAAGCACTGCTTTTATTACATTTAAGACGCGACATAGGGAAACAAACGTAACACAAGACATGGCATGGATAACAAAACTAAACAAAACCTAGACCTTAGCTTGGACATGGAACCTAGCAAACAAAAGCCCAACAGAAACCACGGTACAGATAACAATCATGGACAAGGACACAAACACAAGGATCCCTATTTATAGGGGTGGACATTAGGGCTAATGGGATACAGGTGACACAATCAGGATAGGAACAATAGGAAGGGCGTAACAAAAGACACACAAAGAAGCAGGCTTCCAAGGTTCACCTGCCAGCGCCCTCTCTGGGCCTGGCAGGGAACTGTCCAGCTGTTCCTGACAAGTGGTATACGGTGTGTCTGAGCTGCTGAAATAAAGTGACTGAAACATCAGGGACGTTCTTTCATCCTTCATCACCTGTGTGTTGCGTTTAGATGACGGATGGAATTAAACTGTAATGAATTATTTTCGGTGTGATCGACGTCGCCGTGCCCGTGTTTAACACTCCAGTCTCTCGTGCAGGTCACTGAGCCTGAAACAGGAAACGCTTCAGTTTACAGTCTGATCTTCATTTTATAGAAACTTCTTTTGGAAATGATGGACGACTTACCAAATAAAAACAAACAAACAAAAACAAAACAAAACAAAAAAAAACACTAAATGCTCAGATTGGGGATAAATCGCTATGTTATTTTTAATAGCATTATAAATGATCAGTTATTCAGTTTAATAAAGACACCACTTTACACCATTAAAAAATGGCTCATGAAATGATTAATAGAAAGTAAGTTTAAAGATAGTACAGTATATCACATAGTGTGATGTTTATTTATAATACATTATAAATTAATAACAGTGCCTGCTAGTAATTTGTTATATGGTGAAATATAATTGTAAATAATATACTGTAGCATAATTACAATCATTCTAAATAAGCATTATACTTTTCACGCAATCAGGGAAAGAAGAGCAGCACATCAGCCTGAGATTTGAGCAGCATATGATGATTTATTATTTATTTCTATTGATTGTGAATTATTTGTAGATCAAAAGTAGATGTGCAGGTAAACCACTCTTCATCTTCTCCTCCTCATCAGGCTGAAAATCTCACCTCTGGGTGCAGCAGAACAGGCAGGGAGACGATCGCTCCTCCACACGGTAACAGCCCGAGTTCAGGTGATCTTTACACTCCGATATAAAGGCCTGGAGCTCAGACACGGGATTCCCGTCAAATTGCTGCTGCTGGGGAAGGATACACACACACACGCACACACACACACACACACACACACACACACCACAAGAGTCGACTTCCAGAAGCTTTGAGTAAAAGATCAGCTATGTTTATATGTTGATATTCATGATTTATTTGGTGACTAATGTAGATTTTTATACACACACCACCACAACCTGCTCATCACACATGTAACCTATGTTTCTAACATCTAATGTCTACATTACACACAAAAATCTTACTATGTAAATAGTTATTTTTTCCTTTTTTCTTATTTTATTGTGTACTTCAGTTCTCGCTCTTGCTCGTGTTTTAACTGTAGTGGCACTAAATGCCCTGGGGCAGTTTGTTTCCCCTTTTTCTTCCTGTTCCCCTGCCCCAATGCAGTTTGTTACTCTTCCTCTTTCCCTGCCCCAATGTAGTTTGTTACCCTTCCTCTTCCCCTGCCCCGGTGCAGTTTCCTGTCCTTCCCCTTCGCCTGCCCCAGTGCAGTTTGTTACCCTTCCTCTTCCCCTGCCTTGGTGAAGTTTGTTACCTTGATGGTCTCGTAGGTGTCGGTGATCAGGGTGATGAAGAGGCTGAGCACCATGTAAATGAAGAGTGAAACGAAGGTGTACAGGTAACCACGACTGAACAGCCACACCAGGTAACTCTTCTGCTGCATGTTCTTAAAGGTGGCGAACATTTCGTCTCCGTTGATCAGGTTGAACAGACACTCGGACACTGTGTTCAGCATGCGGAACTGCAAGACAAGGTTCTTCATCGTTAAGAACAATGAAAACTCAGTGTCAGACAGCATAAACACACTGAACAGAGACACTGATGCTGTTATTTTACTAGACTACATCACTTAGGAAAAACACCACACTTATCCGCTCTAGAACCAGAGGTGGGTAGAGGTGGGTGAACTTGAGGCCATGGGTGATCTGCCTCCGTTAACTCGCACACGTCTTCCTCTGCTTCAGCTTCATCATCTTCCTCTAAACCCAACGTCTCGCGAGACTTGTGAACAAGCCATATAAACTAATTATTTTAAAATCTCATATTAATTATTAACATTTGACAGTAACGGAGAAACGCCGCCAAATGTAGTGAAGTAAAAGTAATTTTTTTTCACTAAAAATGTACTTAAGTAAGAGTAAAAGTACACATCTTTAAAAATACTCTAAAAGTACAATTACCCAAAAAATTTACTCAAGTAAATGTAACGAAGTAAATGTAATTCGTTACTACCCAACTCTGTCTAGAACCATATGAAAGTGTCTCAGGTCTGATATAAAAAGGCTGCACTTCTATCTTCACACGAGACTGAAAATCTTTCTGTAGCATGACTTGTTTGTCGCTCTGTGACGTTCGAGCATCTTGAAGCTACTCGCCTTCTCAATTCAATTCATTTGTATAGTGCTTTTAACAATGGACATTGTCCCAAAGCACCTTGACAGAAATATAGAAACATAGAAAAATAAATTATAAAGTTTAAAGTTACTCTTTTATCCCTAATGAGCAAGCCTGAATGAGAAAGCCCTGAGATTATATGAAGAAGAAAGCTTGAGAGGAATCAGGCTCAGAATTGAACCTCATCCTCATTTGGGTGACACTGAACAGTAAATAATGTACATGTTGATAATGTCCTTTCTCCAACAGCAACCAAACAACAGCAACCAAACAGTCAGAATAGTTTGCAGAACTAAATGTTCTAGTAATGTCTAGAAATGTCACTGTCATCAAAATATTTAGCAAATCTTATATGTCTGTAGTATTTACTGTTGTAAAATAAATAACTAGATTTAATTACATTTTTTCTGTTTAACATTTTCAGTTATTATGTAGATATTGTTTATTTTCTTTTGATAAATGTTACCAAATAAATGAATTATTTTCTCTATGACCTTAATTTACTTTTATTACAAATTACACACACGCTACAATTAAACTGTTTATTTGGTTAAGATTAAACAGTAATGACACACTAGCTTCTACATAGTTACCATCATCATGTACAGTATTTAAGGGTTACTCAATAAAGCCTCCAAACATTTGGAACAACAAATGTGTATTTTGACCATGTACAATTTGACACACAATTTGATGTGGAATAACTTTATAAAAGGGCATTTTGTCACTTAATATTGCAGAAGGTCAGCCATAAAAGCAAAAGTGCCAAGAAACAAACAAAAACATACCCTCACAGTTATAAAAAAAAGAAAAGAAAAGGATGACATAAAGATCAGTTGTGAGTCATTTGTAAGATGAGATGTGAGTTAGAGTCTACCAGTAGCTTGTACTTTCCATGGCAAAAGCATTTAAGACAGCAACTTTAACTTTAAAGCTTTGGGGACAGCTTAATCCCATATACTTCTATGAAAGGTTTCTGGAATAAAAGTGTAGAGCATGGTTGAGGGGTATGCAAGTTTGAGGGTATAAATCAGCCATACAAGCACTGTGTCCTTGCCTTCAAGAAGGATGAAAACGTCCACAGGATCCTCTCCATGGATGACCAGGTTCTTGAGGATGTATTGAATGGTGTCACTTCGCCTGTGTTCCTGTACATAAATTTATATTTGTATGCAGATTTTTAGCCATTGAAGAGTCTCAGTGATAGTCCCAAGCCTGGATAAAATGGAAGGGTTGCGTCAGGAAGGGCATCCGGCGTAAATCCTGTGCCAAATCAAAATATGCATAACAAATGATCCGCTGTGGCGACCCCGAACAAGGAGCAGAAAAAAGAAAATATGTATGCAGATTTTTTAATAAATAAATAAAAATAGGGCTGCTTGAATCATTTGAAGTGAATTTATTATGAGGGTAGAATTAACAAAAATGTAGGTGCTAAAAACAACCATCATGAATTAAACTGAGTCAAATTTAGATTAATGGCTGGACCCCACAAATTGTTATTTTACTCACAATAGAACATAGAAAACATCAAATGTTTTAACTGAAAAAATGTACCAAGGAAAAAAAGGTAAGTTTGTATTTGATGGCTGTAACAGATCTTAAAAAAGTTGGGATACAGCAACAAAAGGCAGGAAAAGTAAATGTTACCAAAAACAAACAGCTGGAGCAACATTTTGCAAATAATTAGGTTATTTGGTAACAGGTCAGCAACATGATTGGGTATAAAAAGAGCATCTTAGAGAGGCAGAGTATCTTTAAAGTAAAAATGGGCAGGGTTTCACCAATCTGCATAAAAATCTGTCTATAAATTGTGGAACAGTGTCAGAATAATGTTCCTCAATGTAAAATTGCATAAACTTTGAATATCTCGTCATCTACATTAGATATCATATATATCATCAAAAGATTCTGGAAAAATCTCCGTGCGCAAATGTACAAGTGTGAAAATCAATATTGGCTGCCATTAGTCTTTAGGTGGCACTGCATTAAAAACAGGCATAAATAAATGTAAATCACTGCATGGTCTCAGACACACCTCCAGAAAACATTGTCTGTGAACACAGTTCACTGTGCCATCTACAAATGCAGGTTAAAGCTCTATCATGCCAAGAAGAAGCCATATGTGAACACGATCCAGAAATGCTGTCATCTTCTGGAGGCCAAAGCTCTTTTAAAATGCAAAGAGGAGCAAAGCTGATCTGTGGTCAGACGAATAGAAATTTGAATCCATGTATGCTGCATACTCCAGACTATAGAGGAGAGGGACCAACTGATTTTTGATTCTAAATTGAAAAACAAAAATCAAATTATGATGCCACATTAATTTATTTTTATTTAATATTTAACACAGAAAAAATAGAAAAGCTCTTTTATTTATTCTGAACACACATAAAAAAGAGAAAATGGCTTGTTTGTTAATTTTTCTCTATTCGATTGATCATAATAAGTGTAGTAATCAAACTCTCATAATACCAAACATGATGAATGCCCTAAAGTGCACCGTATTTCCATGATATGTATTTCCATCTAACCTAACCAGGAAGTGAAGCTAAGCCTAATTGTCTGTCTTTTCTTGGGGAAAAATGTCCACTCTTGAGCCATTTGCGAAAATAATTTCTATTATGATTCAATCTGGAGCAACATTTTGAGTCATATCTCAGACAGTCTAGTTCAACATGGTGCCGGTCGTGGTTGTTCTACAAAGAGTATCCGAAGATTTTGTGCACAGCACAACACTGTAAGAAGAGGACATGTATCGGACTCCCATTTAGAACTGGCCATAGCTAATGCCATAAGTGAGGTAAGGACCAACATTTGGCAAAAAACTCATGACAGGATACCTGTCAGCAAAGGGGATAAGAGCGTGTGAGGGCAGAGTGGGCTGACTTTTGAGGACTCTCCAACAAGCAAACCATGAAGCGCGATGTCATGTAAGTGTGTGGGTGTGTGTATGTGTTTAATAAATAGACCCATACTTAATCGTGTTTTCAGGGTGCACGTAACCTGAAACCTGTTCTTTATACCGTGAAATACATGGGCCATAAATTGCACATTGACCAGAATGGAAAAACTGCCAATGTTTGGAGCAATCCTGGTGACTGATGGATTTAGGAGCAAAATTGTCTCTTTTTCATCTATGCTGATAAAGAACAGTCTTTTAAATTATGAGGACGTTTACAGGTGAGCAATTTTAATGAATTTGCATTTTAGTAGTATTTATTATTATTATTATTATTATTATTATTATTATTATTATTATTATTATTATTATTATTTCCAGAGCTGCAGTTGTTGGGTTGTTGGGATGTGGGACCAAATTAGAGTGGATTATGGAAAGGAATTTTACTTATCCTTATTCATTCAAGAAATGATTGAAGGTTTACCGAAACAGACGAGAGAGACTACCCTACATGCAAACACAATCAACTAAGGTATGAGCTTGATTGCCTAATATAGGCAAATTGTGTAAAGACTTTTTTTTTTACCAATATTGAAGAAAATCATAGCTCCTGGTTCATATAACAAAGAGGCACAGTTGTAGTTATAAGTTTACATACACCAGAATGTTAATAGTTTCTTAAAATTTAAGAGGGATAATATTTAATAATTTAAATATTTGGTACTTTTTTGTACTGCCTTGAAAAAGCTATTTCACATATTTCATGTTTACTTATAGTTCCCGAACCAAATTAACTGAATTTACCAGTTGAAATGTTTACATAGGCTTGATTCTTAATACCAAGCAGTATTGCCTGGACAACAGCTGTATGAATGTTTTGTGGTCTATCTATTCCATCTGGTAAGGTACGATTCTGACTTTTGCATACTATTTGTTTAACATGGTTGGTTCTAGAGTTGTTATTTGAACTGTGTTATATTGTATAGCTTGTTAATCCTTTAGTGTTGGTGTATGCTTCTTAGTTGTCTCAGTTGATTAATCAAGAGTAATTTCAGTCTCCCTTAAGGTGTGAATTGTGGGCAGGGCTTACTAATTTATATTGAAGGTTCTCGTTTGCAGGTAGCTCTGTCAAGACCTGTTAATATCTTAAATAGTAAGTGTCTACTCACATACTTTTCTTGTTCTGTTACATTCTTAACTCATACTTAACCTCCTTAACCTTTGACCAAGACACAGACATGTGCCTCAAACCCATCTCTGTTGTTCCTCTAGGAGACTTCATGGAAGAAATGCACACTCTCCTCTGTGTCTTCCCTTCTGACATCATCCCTCTGACGGTCCTTGGAGATTCCAACCTCCCATCCGACAAGCTTCAGTCTTCTGGCCTTCTGACTCTTCTGAATTCGTTCTCCTAGTCATTCAACAGCTGCCCTCCGATACACAAGGGAGGAAACGTCCTGGACTTGGTCTTCACCTGCCCTTCCCCAGCTACAGACATGACTGCTACCCCACTTCACATCTCAGATCATCACTTGGTATTTTTCACTATCATTCTCCCTGTTCTACCCAAACGTAACTAGACGCTATTCTCTCCTCTCTTTCATCAACCATGGACCTTCTCTGCCCTTTATCCACTAAGGAAGACTTCTTGTTCTGCTCCCTGGCTGTCAGATGTGCTTGGCAACAATCGGAGAGAACTACGAACAGCAGAGAGGAAGTGGAAGAAATCTCGACTGGACGCATATCTTCCCTCTTATTGTACGGTTCTGTCCAGATTCTCTTCGGACGTGACTTCTGCCAAGACTTCCTTCTACAAGGAAAAGCTTCTTCTTGAAGCTTCTGCACAAGATCCCCGAAAGCTCCACAACAACATCTCTGCACTACTCAACCCTCCGACTCCCCCTGCTCCATCCAATTCAGAAGCTTAAGAAGATTTGCCAGACCTTCACTTCTGCCCCAACTTCATCTACATTACACAGTCAGGACTCAGCTACTCCTCTCTCTCAACCATAGCAGCAGAAGAGGTTTTGCAAATCATCCACTACTGCAGTCCTACCACCTGCCCACTGAATCCAATCCCTTCCACTATGCTCCAGACCATCTCTCCTGACCTCCTGCCCTTCATCATCACCACAGTCATCAATGGATCCATAACATCTGGTCAGGTATCAACTGCCTTTAAGAAAGTAAGGGTTATCCCTATACTGAAGAAACCTGCTTTGGATCCCTCTAACATCAATAATTACAGACCGGTATCACTTCTCTCCTTTCTTTCAAAAATTCTCGAACGAATTGTATATAATCAGCTGTCTGACTATCTCTTGCAGAATAACCTCCATGATCCCAACCTGTCTGGCTTCAAAGCAGTACATTCCACAGAGACTGCTCTTTTGGCAGTCACTGAGAAACTATATGCTGCTAAATCAGCCAAGCTGTCATCAGCCCTCATCCTCCTCGACCTTTCTGCAACATTTGACACAGTTAACCACAAGACTCTCTTGTCCACCCTCAGGAGTCTTGGAATTTGTGGAACAGCATGGGAATGGTTTACTTCCTACCTGGATGGTCGCTCATATCAGGTAACATGGAAGGGATTGAGGTTTGCTCCACACAGACTCTCTACTGGTGTCCCACAAGGCTCAGTACTTGGTCCTCTCCTTTTCTCCCTCTACACCCACTCTCTTGGCAAAGTTACATCCTCACATGGCTTTTCATACCACTGCTATGCTGTTGACACCCAACTAATCTTCCCCTTCTTTCCCTCAGATACCACAGCTTCTGCTCGGATCTCAGCATGTCTGGCGGACATTTTATCTTGGATGACAGCTCATCAGCTGAAACTTAATCCCAGTAAAACTGAACTGCTGGTCATCCCAGGTGATTCATCCCCAGCCCAGGATCTTGCATTATCTCTGAACAACTCAATGACCTCCCCTTCAGCCACTGCTCACAACCTTGGGGTAACCATGGACAATCAACTGTCCTTTTCCTCCCATGTTGCTAATGTGACACGCTCATGCATGTTTCTTCTGTACAACATTAGTAGGATTGGACCATTCGTATCCACACAGGCTACTCAAGTGCTTGTTCAGTCTCTGGTTATTTTGAGACTGGACTATTGCAACTCTTTACTGGCAGGTCTTTCTCTGAATGCAATTCGTCCACTGCAAATGATCCAAAATGCAGCTGCATGGCTTTGGTTCTCCCACATCACTCTTCTACTGCGTTCCCTCCACTGGCTTCTGGTAGCTGCACGCATCAGATTCAAAACACTGATGCTTGCCTACAAAACCAAGAATGGACCAGCACCATCTTACCTTAAAGATTTTATTACTCCTCACACTGCACCTCGCTCCCTCAGGTCCACTAGCACATTGCTCGACTGGTCCCACCATCTCTCAGGGTAAATGGTAGGTATACATCTAGATTCTTCTCTGTTCTGGCACCGAGGTGGTGGAATGAACTTCTCCTAGATGTCCATACAGCCGAGTGACTGACTGTCAAATGCCTGAAATGTAATGTAATGTACTACAAAAGCTGATCATGCTGTTCAAAAACATAATGTTTTCACATCAGCAGTTTAACCTCTAACCATTTAGATTAATGTTCTACTGTTTTCACAATCACAGAACCACACAGTTGAAAGGATGTGGCCAGAGATAAATAATAGCGTTAATTATCCACTCAAGACAGCACTTGTGGAGCTAGTGCACCAGGAATTGTTGTATATGGAGGACAACCTTGACAGATACTGTGTCTCTATCTTCACATGCCAGCTATGTCACCTTGGCATCAGTAGAGTTGTTCAAGCTTGGAATGAACACAGAATTCTAGGTATAATGAAAGAACACATTTTTATTAAAATAACAATGATTAAGAATAGTCAATCTGACTTGAACTTTTGTTACTCCAGGCAAAGGAATCCCCAATGTTTTGGCAGAGGGTGGATGTCAGAAGAAAACCTCTGAGGAACTGTTGCCACATGCCAATGAAGCAGCTGACCTTTATTAGGCAGAACTAGGCTCTTCAACTAACTAGACATTTGGTGTTTGGAAGAGATCCCTTTTCTTCAGGGTGACAAAGAGCATGTGTGGAACACCACTTCACTGAACTGCACCCAGATATTTACAACATTTGACTTCTCGGACTTCAAACTAGCTCTGCTGGATCTCATCGACACAATCAGAAGATACACAACATGAACCATAAATAACAGAAAAAGCTGAGAAACAATAAAACATTTGTTTAGTCAACAGAAATAATGTCTTTCAGAATGGACAATGCATCAGATAGGCCTGTGACTTCATAGACATTGGTGCACTCTTCTCTACATTTAAGACACTGGCTAGAGGTTTCATGCCATTGCAACACACATACTTTGCATCCCACAATGCTCCAGCAGAAGACTGCAAACATTGGCTCCTGAAAGGGCCCTGTGAAATAAGATTCAATAAATCAAGTTTCTTACTCATTTTGTCTGGTTAAAGTTCCAGATTTTCCCCACTCTCATTACAAAGTTACCTAAAAAAAGTAACAGCATTTTGGAACCAAATTAATGACCCTAAAACATTCTGCATAACAAATATTGCAATGAGCTACCTCTGGTTCCTTCGGACTCCACTATTTCATTACCCTGAGCATCTGTAAGGATCAACGGCTCTTCACTGTTCAGGGCACTTTGAACTAGCCGTAATGCCAGGGACTGTTCCTTCACAGAAATAACATAAATGCACAATATAATCACACTCTCCGCTGTCACCCAAACGAGGATGGGTTCCCTTTTGAGTCTGGTTCCTCTCAAGGTTTCTTCCTCATACCATCTAAGGGAGTTTTTCCTTGCCACAGTCGCCTCAGTCACCTCAGGCTTGCTCACTTGGGATAACATCTAGGACTGTTTTTCTGTTTATATGTTTGTTGTTTTCTTATGTAAAGCTGCTTTGAGACAATGCTCTTTGTTAAAAGCACTATAGAAATAAAATTGAATTGAATTGAATTCAAACTCCATAAACCGAACAACTATGGTTCTGCTGGGCTTCAATTTTCCAGGCAAACATTCAGCAATGAAAATAGACCTTTCAGCTGAAAAGTTAACGTGATATTTTTCAACTTTTACAGCTACATATGTACAATTAAGTTCCCTTGTTAGCAAACAATATATGTACATATGTAAAATTAAGTTCACTTCTTAGCAAACAAGTTAGACAGACAGACAGAGCACAAAGTTACCTCTAAAACGAACGGGGCATGCTCGCCCTTGGGGGTGCAGCACTAGCCTGGACAGGGGATGCTACAGATGAACCTGCAATACTTGCTGCTGTACGTAAAAATGCGTTGACTGCCACTAGAGCTACTGGCACATGAAGATGGTGACAGACTCGTTTCACTGTCGCCATGTACTTCATAACTTCATACTTGCTGAACAGTCCATTCACTCCAGGAAATATCACCATGTTCATATCGTCAGTCAAATACAAATTTTGGCTGGACACCTGCAAAATATTGCTGAATAGTTATTATAAAAAAATGAATTACAAATTAATTCACATGATGCACAATTCATACTATCTATTAATTAAATTATTATCAATAAATTAACAAAAGCTGTATGCAATCACACATGGCATATGTATATTTAAGAAGAAATTAGAATAACTGGGGCACATAGGCAGGTAAGAACCAAGTACCACATTTCAGTCGCACAGAAATTTGTCGACAGCCCCTAAAATACCGTTTCCAAATGTCTGTCTAACTAATTTCACCGTGGTAGAAGACTGCACGTTGCCACAAATGACAGAAGAAGAGATACTTCTGGTTTTAGACAAAGAAAATTAATTTGTAATTCATTTTTTTTTTAATTAAAAAAAATCACTATTCCTTCAGTACCTTCTAGGTCATGTGACCCTGTGACCCAAAACTAGTACCAAAATAATCTACTTGGAAACACCCAGAAGGTACACCTGTTGTTATCCCAAAATATGTCTTCAATGATTTTTATTAAAATTTTTATTTATTTATTTGATTAATTAATTAATTAATTTTATTTATTATGTATTTGAAGAAAAGGTCACTTATTGAAATTAAAATTAAAATGAAAATCAACAAGACATTTCTTGGGATACAAAGAGGTGTAGCTTGAGGGGGTTTCCAAATAGATTATTTTGGTATTAGTTTTGGGACACAGGGTCACATGACCTAGAAGCTATTGAAGAAATATATATATATTTTTTAAATAAAAATTTAAATAAAAATCAGTGAAGACATATTTTGGGATAACAAGAGGTGTACCTTGTGGGGGTTTCCAATTAGATTATTTAGTGGTTATGTGAGGGAGAGTATTTTGGTGTTCCTGCTACCGTCTGGAGTCTGGGAGTTCTTTTGTTCATCATGGTGTGTGGAGACTATCCCTTCCAGTGCGAAGAAGACGTCATTAACCGCAATATGCACTTCCCTGAGGGCCTGTCTGAAGGTGAGAAAGTCCAAACCCATCGACGTTTATTTAGACTGCGTTACACAATAAATGAATTATATTAATTGATTATCAAGAAAAAAAAGATCTACAATTTCTGATTAAATGTCTCTCTTATCACTACACACAGGTTGCCGTGACCTGATCTTATGGTGTCTGGCGCGACATCCTCCCTCCCGCCCAACATTCGAGGAAATCCTCAGCCACAAGTGGTTTGAGGAACCTCAGAAGAACGTCAAGGTGAGGCATGGAATGTAGAAACATCATTTAAAACTGCTGAATTTGTAAAACTGCCATTATAAGCTTAATAGATTTTTTACTAATATAAATATCTATCGAAATGTCAAAGCACTATCTAAAATCATCACTTCGCACACAGCTTGCCACAATTGGTGTTTAGACCTGGAACCTGAAAGTCTGCCCACTTTTGACCAAATCCTCAGCCATGACTGGTTTATATCTGGTGGACCTGAAGGAATGATGTTTACATCTGGTGGAGTGAAGGAAGAAATTAATAAACAAATGTATATATAAATGTATGTACAAGGAATACATTTTAATGTAAATAAATTAATGCCATTGCAGCACTTCTTCTTTAGCAATTTGGATGTCTATTTGCTAGTGTGCTTGGGATCATTGTCCTGTTGCATGTTTGACTTTCACTCCAGCTTAAGCTGCTAGATAGATATAGCCTTATATTTGTGTTTAAAGGTAAAATCAACCAAATAAACAGGTGGACTCCTTGATTAGAATGAAAACCTGCACCCACTCCTGCCGTTTGCAGATAAGACTGGACACCCCTGGCATAAAAGTCTGGGTCACAGCTCAATTCATCAAATCACTGTGCCACCTACTGGCTAATTAATGCTGTTAAAGCCAGAAATGTGATGGTTCATTCATTCAATACAGGCAAATATGACAAGTTGCTGTTAACCTCACTTTGTCAATTGCCTTAAAAAGTAAATATTACTAGAATAGTACTTAATAAACTTAGAAACAGCCAGTAACTCGAGTTTACACACTTATTTGACATTCGCTAAATTGCTAAATGTTTTTACGTGCAGGATGACTTCGAAAATGCAGCTTTATAGTGTATCGTAGTAACAGAAAACAAAACAAAGTCCCAGTTCTGCTATAAGAACATAGAACAACCCATTTTGTGTTCCTATTTGTACAACCTCGATGAATAACTATGAATAAATAATTCATCTGATAGCAATAAACACACTGCTACACAACTGAACTACTAATAAATGGTCATATAGTCTACTCATTGAAAATAAATAGAGTACATGCACACACAGAGAGAGAGAGAGAGAGAGAGAGAGAGTGCGAGAGAGAGAGAGATGTCTCTCACTCTTACTCATTACTGGAAACCTAATTTGGAAATAGACGTATATATTCTTACAGTTTGTGTACATTCCATGGTGGGGCCAATGTGGGTATCATTTGGGCTTCAAGTATGGGCCCTAAATGGGTTTGTCCATGAGTTCCATGTAGGCCTGAATTCTGAATTAGCTCATATGAATCTCAAATCTAATCTGACTAGGGCTAATGTGTGGTGTTACGACCCAGTCTAGGGTTGTGAAGCACAGCGTGAGAAACAGCACATGGTTATATATAGGAGGTAAAATAGATGTGATGCCCCAGACTTAACAGGAACGAGTCACATGACACGGTAGTGAATTAAAGTGATATACTGTGATATAGTGATATGCACAGCACAGTGAATCGGGAAGACTTCAGGGTGGACCAAGGTCAGAACAGAAACACACTGGGATTAGGGACTAACTGACCTACACACACAAAAAAAGAAATGAATAATAAGACAAATACCTTTCCTTACCTCTCTTACCAAAAATAGAGACAAAACCCACCCCCCATTCAAAATGGTAGTCACGTTGAATATATACAGTACAATGTATCAATATTTACAAACACAACCAAGGATAATATACACTAGACAGCTCATCCAAGCAAGGAACATATCAAAACCCGTAGTCAAGACTGGAAAAGATTGAAAACATAATTTTCAAAATCAAGAACACGAAACGGAATCTGAACACACGCAAGTGTGCATCGAACCTGGGGGTACTGGCATCCATTTCAGCTTAAGTGGTAACACATAGAGCTGGAGCAACAGGAAGGCCGGAAATTAAAAATTTCAAAAGGATTTTCAGAATTCAGGAATTCAGGAATTCAGGAATTTCAGTAAAACTTTTCAGGTTTTTACAAAATGCTGAACATCAGCATTAACATTTTAATAAAACAACAGAGTAATACTATCCCAGTACCGTTCCAACTGGTCTTATGTAACCAATCTTACCGAAAAGACATAAGAAAAGAAAGAAATATTAACAGTCAATAGTTAAAATGGTTCTAAACATTTAAGAACTAACCCTTTAAGAAATGAGCCATTCCAAATGAACCACACTGACACAACAAAAACAACAACCTTACAATATAGTATTTAAAAATATTTGGACACAAAAACAACACAATTTGGACACAAAAAACTTTCTTTACAATCCTGGAGACTGCTTTTCTTTAATGTTTTTCTTCCCACCCCTGTTTCTTTGCATGGAAACCATTTGGAAAGATCCTTTTCCTTCTCTTTCTGGCTCACATTTTTACATTTACATTAGTCAAAAAACACAAGTCAGTAGAAACACGGTCAAAAATACATGAACCGGGCCAGTACACGATAAGCAAATACAATAGAATACAGAGAACCATGAAGTTCGTGCAAAAGTTGGCAATGGCTCCCTCTAGCGTGGCTACCACCTCTTTTATGAGGATGCCCCCGGGGTCTGTGTATCTATGTAAATTGTGTATCTAATTTTGTTTCTTGTACATGTGTGGAATTCTGCATTAACTTTAAACCATTTCACTTTTTTTCAATAGTGCAACTTAAGAAAATAACAAATATATATATTTATATTTATAAGAAAATGGAATTCATTCAGAGCTACTTTACTTTTTAGATTAGTTTGCGATATCTAAAAACACACCTATATACGCAGGTATGTTTCGAAGAAAAAACTATTCCAGATTAAATGATGTAAGGAATGCTATAAGAGCAGAGCTGCATTCAAACACATAAAAAATCAACTTTCTACTGCCGCAGCCTGCTGAACCTCCTGTATATCTTGAGTGAAAGAGTCTTGTCCAGTCAGTGTTAAGAATTCCTAACTATACTTACCTTTTCCGTTTGTCTGAATTGTTGTTGTGTTTGTGTTATTTTGTTTTGCACTTCTCGGCCACCGTACACAATACTCGTGACTATTTCCACAAGACCAAATATGAAAAAATCAGGTTTCTCAATAGCAGAAAGATCATCAACAACTAAAATCTAAATATAACAAGAATTATTTTTATTTTTTTCTTAAGGAAAAATGTACCTTTTGGATAATGGTGTGTGTGTGTGTGTGTGGTGAGCTTTACCTAGATTGCTCTGTCTCTGTAATCAAATACACACAGGTATGAACATGGTCCAGCAGCCAAAACTCTCTGGCCTACTTTCTCTCTGTGCGTGTGTGTGTGTATGTGTGTGTGTCAGGACACTCTCGACCTAGTAAAAGCAATCCTGTGGTCTGAGCCAATCTCCCGTGACACATTTTTCACTGGTCCAGACACACACAGGAGGAAAGCATGTCCTCGTTTATATCTCCCTTTTTTTGGTTGTTTTATGATAATGTTTTTTTAGAGGACAGCCAATCCACTTTCTGTGAGGATTGTTTCTATGACAATATTCAGGAATATGCGACAGTGACACTTTGCCCTGACGTGAAGTGTAAATTGAAGTGACTAGAGACATTAAGGCAGGCGGACAGGAAGAGTGTGAGGTCTGAGATGTTAATACAGGATTATTGTGAGCTGCTTTAAGTCTGATTGAACTGAAACCCTGAAAAGACAGTGGGATATTATCCTGCTCTGTGTGTGTGTGTCTGTGTGTGTGCGTGTGTGTGTGTCTGTTAAAAAAAACTCTCCCTCAATTCTATTAGATAAACGGACATAATTGAGTATTCTCAATGTCATAGCACAGGATGAATCCTTCTCTCCAGAGACAGGTGTGTGTTAATGAGACACCCCCCCACACACACACACACACTCCATGATGTCTTTACTCATTATTGCATCCAGCTGTCTTGTACACGCTAATTGGTCAAAATGAGTTCATTGTTTTTTCTGTAAGGAGTCATTTAAATAAACACGTGTGGAAGAAGTCTCCAGTGTCAGTGCTTCGTAACAAAGGTAAAGCTGGAACTTCACATTTTGAAGCTGAAGCTTACTTTAAAAAGGCATTCCTTTCTCGCTGGATCTCACTGATTGATGATTTAGCTTCATCATATGTAGTCATGTTCATTAACCAGAGGTCTTCCTCATCTGATCTGAGAGCAAGCTCATGCTATTACACTGTTAGAAAACTCAGACAAAAGTTTGATCATCTTGCTCATGCTATAGATCCAGATCCCGAGCTGTCAATCATATAACCATCAGGACGCGTCTTTCCTCCAGTGACACCGTGTCCTTAACAGCCTTATTAACATCTCATCTGATATCCTTTAGAACCTGGTTACAGTAACACACTTTAAACAGCTTTAGTAAAAAAATCAATCCCACACTGAGCCAGGGGAATAAAAGACACCGGTCATATCGGCTAAAGTTTATCATCGTACAGACAGAGAAGGCAGAGAGAAGAGAGGAATAATGAAGTTGATAGAAAACTGCAGTCTGTTACAGCAGAATGTAAGAACGATAGAGTGCTTCAGCTACAGGGTTGCCAGATTTCAGCACAATTCCCACAGCAGATACTGAATAAATGGCTGAAATGAGCTCAAATGATTCAAGCAGTGAAAAGTTCCTGGTGGTGTGCATGCATTTCTCATTCACTCTATCTGCAATATCATATGTTTATTGTTGCCAGATGCAGCTATTATCCTCTCTAGGTTCCTATTTTAGACTCAATTCTGTAGTCTGTGGGCTGTAGATACACTTTCTGCCCTATTTTGCTTTCATGCTGAGGTGCAGTGGAAGAAATGAATTCAACACTTTGTTCATTACTGGATTACAGTTTATTCAATCTCCAAACTGTTATTACTACAGTCACACACACACACGCACACACACACACACACAAACATAGCCCTTATTAAACAGACGTAAATCGTTCAGCATCACCACTAACAGAAACGTCTAAATATTTATACACATATTTCTATCTAATCTTTTTTGCTCTGTAGGTTTCACAGGTGAAGTGAACGCTTGGTTTTCAGGAGCATCCTTTCTGTCAGGAGATTTTTTTTTTCTTCGATTGGATGTGAATAGAAAGTGACGCTCCAGGATACCATGCTGTCTGCTGGATCAGATCTTATATCAAAAATCTTATATCAAAAATCCACCAGTGAGTCGTGCAGTCAGCAGTCGTGCGGTCAGTCATACGGTCAGCAGTTATGCATTCAGTCATGCAGTCAGTAGTTGTGCGGTCAGCATTCATGCAGTCAGCAGTTGTGCAGTCAGTTGTGCGGTCAGCAGTCATGCGTTCAGCAGCCTTACATGTTACAGCCTGAAACTGTATTTCTTGTGAATAGATTTGATTTGCTTGAGCTCGCTTGCAGTTTGTAGAATGCAGTGTAGCTTAGAAAACATGGTACAAACCAGAAAGTATCACAGCAGTGTGTGTGTGGTGTGTGTGTGTGAGAGCGAGAGAGGGAAAGATTACAATGAATAAAACTTGTTATAAAAGAGAAACGTAATGGGAGAAATGAAATGTCTTTAAATGTGGATTTAAAATGTTACACACACACACACACGCACGCTGTAAATCGTCCTGAAATTTACATTCACACAGGATCAGGACTTGCTGTTTTACTCAAACACCAGTTCCACAGCTGAAGTGTGTAGTGAGTGTGTAGTGTGTAGTGAGTGTGTAATGATAGTGTGTGTGTAATGATTGTGTAGAGTTTTGACTGTGTAGCGAGTGTGTAGCAAGTGCGTTATATGTTTTGAGTGTGTAGTGAGTGTGTAGTGAATGTTTAATCATTGTGCAGTGTGTAGTGATTGTAGTGCTAATCCCCATAACGTCACACTTTTCCTCCCAGTGAATGTTCCCTCCTCATCCTCCCCCCGTCTTTATCGTGAAAGATCCAATCAAAATGGCGGACAGTCTGTGGGCGTGTGCTGTGGGCCGTGTGAGTGGTGTGGGTGCTGTGGGTAGTGTGGGCAGTGTGAGGTGGGTCAGGGAGATGTAAAGGTTCTTCGATGTTCACTACTAGCTCTTCAGGCTTGGTGCCGCTGGAGCAGCCTGAGTGATTCTGGGTGGTGTAGCTCGTTTCTAGTAGACGTGGCAGTTCACTCATCTCGTTGCCGCTGGCAGTGATGCAGCTCACATCGCTTTTGCTTCTGCGGTTCGCAGAACGAGGACCAAACACCCAGTCTGATGAAAAAAAAAAGACTCAGCGTTATAATCTACACTGTGACGACAAAAATCATATTAATATTACACCACAGAGCTGTTCTGCCTTCTGATTGGTCGGATTAAAAGCATATTTAATTGAACAACTAAAGCAGACAGGCATGTGATGGAAGGAGTCTCCAATGCCAATTAATCAACATCTGAACTCTGACCAATCACAAGCCAGGATTCAGGAGCAGTGCTGGGATGGAATCTTCCTTTAATTAACAAACTATAAGCTTCAGCATTAATACACTGTGAGGATTCATTTATTCTGAAGTTTGTTAGTTAAATCATGAACACCTGCATTAACCGAGTGGAACGTTTCTCAGCTTTTCCTTTGCTGGTTCTGTGGTGAACTTCTCCACTGTCACATGGGAGAACTTTGCATTCCTGGTCAATGCAAAACACCATCTGAGGTCAGCGGTGACTCTGGGCTTGGGTGCTAATGACCGGAAAGATGACGATTTAAATCCCAGAACTGCTGAGAGTCATTTCTGAGGCAAAACCCAAGAAGAAGAGGTAGAAGAAAAGGAAGAAGAGGAATAAGATAGCTGCAGGAAGCACTGATGGGTCCAAGCACATGGTAACAGAGGAAGACCAGAAGCTCTTATTCTCAATGAGATACTGAGCACTGAAGATCATCTTTCTAACCATATGTTCCATGTTTGATGTGAAATAAATAAAAAGCTCTGCTGCTGTCCTCACTTCCTGTTTGGTGACCACCACCATATTTGTTTGTCTGTTGGGTTGTTCTCACGAAGCAGTGATGATTGGCCAGAAATTGTAGGAGAAAGGATGTGGAAAGATTCTAGGTTTTTTCCCTGTTGGGGAAAACTGCTATGTCGGTCTTCTGTCACGGTGCCAATTTTCATAAAAAGCTTCTGAAGCATCCTGTGAGCTGCATCAGAACCTCATGTGGAAGAAAAACAACAAATACACACACTTCAGGTGCTTGGCCACTAGTACTAGGTTTGCTTCTTCTTCTTTTTCTTCATCATTTAGTTCATCAAGTGCAGATGATGACGAATGACACAAACACTCAAACAAACAAAACAAAATGACTCGTAGTGTGTAAACCGTAATAAAATTCATTTGCTTTTTTACTAGAAAGTCTCCTGACTGACTGTTATGGTTGTAAAAGATTAATAACTTGGCTGAAAAAAGTCAGTGGTGTCACTGAACTCATTTAACACTCAAGCAGAAGAAACAGAGTGAAGTTGAAACTAAAATTAAACCCATTCCGCAGGATTCCTGTTATTACACTCCGCTGTGCTCTGTGGCATCTGTTAGCTCCACGATGTTTTTCGACTGAAGTCTCGTTTTTAATATCGTAACTTTCTCGGATTCCCTGATAAGCAGCTACACAGATTTGTTGTTGTTTTTTGTGACCAGCAGCCCTGCAGTGTCCTGATGGAGTCTGAGCATGATGAATTGATGGGACATTTTTCATCGTTGAAGCATGTCATTTTTAGTGACCCTCACCATCTAATCGTTCTGCTTTCCGGGAACACGGCCAATCGCAAATCCCTCTGAGCTCCAGGCAGAGGGAGCACCGGTACATTATACAGCAAAGAGTTTAGCCTAACTGTAGAACACACGCCTTCTTCAGAGCTATCTTTTTATCACTTGGGCCTCAAAATAGCTTTAGAGTAAATATTAACATTTATCTGTTTTCTTATAACTGATCGTTACTAAACAAACAATCGTGTTAAGGTCTTAATCGTGATTGGTCAGAAAGTGTTGAGTCGTTCTCTAGAACAGCAGCTCAGGTATATATCAATGCACTCATTATCTTTACACTACAATATCATTTCATGATTTTAAAAAATCTGTGGAATCAGTGATATGGTGGAATTTTTCTGTGAGGAGAAATGTGTGTGTGTGTGTGTGTGTGTGTGTGTGTGTGTGTGTGTGTGTGTGTGTGTGTGGGTATAGTGTAAGGAGTCTCCAGTGTCAGCACTGTGTACCAGTCTTCAGGACAGAGGAGTTTACACTTCTTTACGGTTTCTCAGTAACATGACAAGACTTAATGTCATGATGCCAGCGAGTGTGTCGCAGGTGTGCTGATAATACACACTACTGCAGTCTCTCTCTGTCTCTCTCTCTCTCTCTCTCACACACACACACACACCAAACTACACAAGGGAAATACATCATCTGCAGGACACACAGGAGGTCCAGGACTCAAGCCTTCTCTCTTTTCTTCTCTTTTTTCTTTTATATGATCCATATGACAAAGTGCTGCAGGTGACAGGAAACTCCCACAGCACTAAAGCGGAACTGTGTGTGTGTGTGTGTGTGTGTGTTGCAAATCCAAAATGAGGAGTATATTTCAAGTATGATATGTTCATCATGTCAATGCCACAATTTATCACACACTGACAGGAGGTGGATGCAGAAGCTCTGGGACTCTGGAACTGACCACTGATCATGTGATTCTACATCATTATTAAAGACTGAACTGATCACAACATCACAACATTTATTTCACAACAAATCAGTCGTGCTATAAAATCAAAATAAACACATTAAATCAGGGGTTTTATTTTATCTAACACTGACACTGATAACACTGAGAAGGAAGAAAATTCTGAAATTAAATGATTGTATAATTATGTATGATAATAATAATAATAATAATAATAATATTCTGTATGATGTTTTCCAGCTAAAGAATATATATAGCGAGAGACAGACAGAGGAAGATATGAGGAAGACAGACAGATAGACAGACAGTGAGACTCACCCACAAACTCGTGCAGCAGATCTTTGACCAGATGTCCCACTATGGCGTAGGCCACCAGCACCACCACGAGCGCCGCCATCAGCAGGTACAGCACGGCTTTGGGCAGCGGAATGGGCTCCCGGTCGGGCGGCTCACGACCACCGTGCACGAGCACATCACCCTCCGAATACGAGTACTGGTACACGTGCTCCGTGTGGTTGGAGTCCGGGGGCGCGCGGCTGGCGGGCTCAAGCGCTACGGTCACCACGGCCACCGTGACCGCCTCCGCCTCCTCCACGCCGCGGTGCACGAGCCCAGCCGACCGGTTGACGAGCGGCAGGATGTGAGACAGGAAAAAACTCCAGTCTTTGATCGCGGTGGTGTTGCACGACAACATGGCGACTTCCATGTGCACTCCTTAGTTGGTGCTCACTTTTTGCAGAAGTTCTCCTCCGCGGCATCGCCGGCGCGCGACCATCACTGCTTTGTCTCGTGCACGGTTATTCCGGTTTACGCAGGAGCCTTGTGGGTGAAGACCGAGTACAGCCAAAAAAAAGCCTCAAGTTAGTTTGTGTGTGTGTGTGTGTGTGTGTCACATACCGGTACTCCAGCTAATGCTTCACGAACAATTCCCCGTTCTCATGTGATCATGCTCCTTAGAAAACAAAACACACATATAATCTTGCCTCTGATGTGATTTGGCAAAGCGACCCGTTCCAGAACGACTTCTCGAGCTCAGCAGAAATCCTGAAACGACACCGACCACGTCTGAACGGTGAAGTGCGTGCGTTTGGCACCAAAAAAGCGCCCGCGTGCGCTCCTTCGAGCCTGTGTGGTGCAGATCTGAGTGAAGTAAATCGCGCGCGCGTATGCCTCGCGTGCGTGTGTGTGTGTGTGTGCGCGCGCATGGCGCACGTGCGCTGTCCACAATGGCACGCGAGTATAGAAACGACAGCCGCGAGCTCACCTGTACAATTACTTCTGCAAATGGCAAAAATAATAAAACACATTATCCGAGTTCCAAGATGAATGAAGTATAATAATAATAATAATAATAATAATAATAATAATAATTGCTAGTCGTTGCCACATTATGTCATCGTCATGTATAATTTGCATATTCATTGTATAAACATTTGCATATATTACATCATTTCATATCATCATTTGCATATCATCGTCATGCTACTGGTTGTTCAGGTTGTTATTGGTCACAGCACCACAAATGAATTATGTACAAAATTGTGTTATTATTTCTATCAAGAACAGGGACAAAATAATATCGTAGAAAAAAATCGCAGTTGTATATCTTTTATTGATGTAGATATCAGTATGAAGAGAGTTGTGCAGGGCTCTGAACAATGCAGATCTCTCTCTCTCTCTCTCTCTCTCTCTCTCTCTCTGGGATTAAAGGTTTCTACTCTTCTTTATCTCAGTAAACATTGCAAATATTCTGGGGATCCACTCAAACAAATGAATGATTTTATTTATTTATTTATTTATTTATTTATTTATTTATTTATTTATTTATTTATTTATAATAAATAAATAATTTCTGAAAAAGCAGCAATCCCTTTAAAATTTCTGCAAAGTTTTCATTTTCATGTGTCCTTCAAAAGATCACAGGGTCACTCTGCACCTAAGAATGCATGGATTTACTTACACTGCCGTGTGTGTGTGTGTGTCAAGATTCAATTAGTCTTGTAGCATTTATTGAAAGAATTTAAAGTGAAGAGCTTGTGTAATGTATAAAACAGAAATATGGATAGTGCGAAGAATCAGATTAAAGAAACAAATTTATAAAATAAAGTTCGTACATTTAGAGCTTTCTCAGGATCATTTCCTTCTTTCTTCTCTTCAGCTATGACCTTCAGCAAATGCAGCCATGCAGACTTCCCCTGTGTGTGTGTGTGTGTGTGTGTGTCCTCACACTCTTGTCTCTTACATATATTACACTGTATGATGTAATCTTTATTGTTTACCACAAACCACAAAAGTCTCATGCTGTTATAATTAAATCATTAACATCACACCTATCTATCTATCTATCTATCTATCTATCTATCTATCTATCTATCTATCTATCTATCTATCTATCTATCTATCTATCTATCTATCTATCTATCTGTCTGTCTGTCTGTCTGTCTGTCTGTCTGTCTGTCTGTCTGTCTGCCTGCCTGTCTGTCTGCCTGTCTGTCTGTCTGTTCCCATTTCATTATCTATTATAATAATCTACATTTCACATTCTTCATCGTCTCTCTCGGAAAACCTGCTCATTTTTTCTTTCTTTCTTTTTTCCTCTGAATACAGATCATCTTTTTTCTTTTTCCCCCAGAACACGGATCATCCCATTAGCGGATGCTGGGGATTATGGATGCATGGAGCACTCGGATCTGACCGATACACCAGTGAGCGAGCGAGTGTGTGTTTTTGGGCGACAGGTTGCTGCAGCACAGGTTTTTAGGAAACACTGTGAGATGTAGGTCAGATATTTACGTCTGTCTGCTCAGCTTTCATTCTCTCTCTCTAATGCTCTCGCTGTGCTCACGTGTCCACTTTCACCTCAGACGTCCAGCAGACGAACACACCTGTTCAAACACGAGGAAAAATATAAAACATGACAGGATTAGTCCTGTCCCAGTTCCAAGTGAAAGAAACATCCTGACACTAATCTTATACAGAATCAAACCTTCAGTGCAGCATGACGTCTGGACTCTGCTTGATGGTCAGGTGTTGATTAATTCTCTAGAACAGCAGCTCTAAAAACAGTGCAGGATTAGATTTATGCGCTCACTATGATACCTTATCGTTTCCATAGCAACAGCCGGTTCACAGGGATGTGATGATAAACAGATTATTACAGTTTTTCTCAGTTGCTTTGGAGCATTTCTCAGATCAGAAATGAAATTCTCAAAACTTCCTGTTCAACCGCCACATCATTTAGACACTTGTGCACATCATATGAACATTTCTCGTTGCTTTGATCAAATTGCAAAGGCTTTTGTACATTCATATAATTGATTGTGTACAATTGTCTGCTGTTTCCTACATTATCACTTGTTTATGACATGTTGATCAAAATATATTATACTAGTTTCATCTAAATAATCTCAATCCCCAAAACATTTCAGCATCAGTTCATTGCACAAGTCACTGAATGCAACATAGTTAAACCAGTTGTCAAAATCTAAACACAAAAAAAAGAAATAAAAAAAAAAAACCCTGTTTTTTGTAAATGTGTCTTGAATTGACGAATTGTACATATGAAATTTGAATGTCATTAATGAAGGGGCGTGAAGAACCAATGATCAACTAGTTCTCTAAAACAGGTCAATCTCTCAAGGTGAATCTCGTAAACCTATAATTGGGATGCCTATATAAAGAGCAAAACACAGATTTACAATTGTTGAAAATGGATGGAAGAGCCAAGAATAAGAATAAGGATGCATGCTGGAAGGGTAAGGAGGCAAAATAGAGGAAGAGGAAGAAGAGGCCAGAGACATAGACACATTTCTGATGACATTAGAGCCACTATTGTGGACCATGTTGTCAATCATGGCCTCACAATGGCTGAGGCGGGTCGGAGGGTACAGCCAAATATTGGGAGATCAACAGTTTCTTCAATTATTCAAGCATTTCATGGAGAGGTATGTAATCCACCAGTGTGGACTGTGCTGTTATAGTGTATATACACTCTATACAATCTATCTATTAGTGTATTTTTTCCACACAGGACTGAAAGATTACCTCATAGGGGTGGCAGAGGACCCCTTTTCACACCTCAGCAGGAGGAGGCCATTTGCACCATGATCAGAGCAAACAATACCATTAGGCTAAGGGAAATACAGAGGGCCATTCTAGAAGACAACAATGTATTTAGAAACATCCAGTCTGTTAGCATCTCAACTATTGACAGGGTATTGAAAAGACACCACATGACCATGAAACAGCTGTACCGCGTACCATTTGAAAGGAATGGGGACAGAGTGAAGGAGCTACGGTACCAGTATGTACAGGTAAAACATCTACTGTATGTGCATACAGTAACTAATTTACATAAACTTCTTATATTGACTTATATATATTACAGTATGTGTGACCTATATACATTTGCTATAGCTTTAGGAAAATAACACACAATATGTGTGTACATTTGATATAACTGTATCTTGTGAAATGAAATGAAAATGCATAACTAATTGGGTATCTTCTGGGTTGTAGCATATAATGGAATTAGAGTCAAATGAACCACCTTACACCTTCATATACGTGGATGAGGCAGGCTTCAGTCTGAACAGAAGCAGAAGATGTGGTTGAAATGTCATCGGCCACAGAGCTACTGCTGACTTGACAGGCCAGTGGGGAGGAAATATCACTATGTGTGCTGCTATTTCAGAGCAGGGTGTGCTAACTCATATTCCCCTTATAGACCCATACAACACACAGCATCTCCTCACCTTCCTAGAGACCCTCTATAGGGCTCTCATCCCTGATGATGAGAGGGGTCCATTTCAAGATGATTTGCCAAAATATGTGATACTTTGGGATAATGTGAGTTTTCATCACTCAGTCATCATCAGGCAATGGTTTTTGACCCATAACAGAATGTTGATGCAATTCCTCCCACCCTATTCCCCATTCCTTAACCCAGTTGAGGAGTTTTATTCAGCATGGAGATGGAAGGTCTATGATTGCCAGCCACATACTCAGATGACCCTTCTGGCTGCCATGGATGCAGCATGTGAGGATATCACAGTGGAAGCCTGCAGAGGCTGGATTAGACATTCCAGAAGATTTTTTCCACACTGTATTGCAAGGGATGATATCTGTTGTGATGTGGATGAAAATCTGTGGCCTGACAGACTGGGTCGTCAGGGGGTATAGACAGACAACGGCATGCACAGTTTTGCCTAAGAGGTGTTTGCCTATGTTTACCTTTTGTAATTTTATATTTTTCCCCATTGTGCTTTTGTGTCCTTTTCTTTTCTATCACACCGACATTATATGTTATATTGTAATTCTTTTTTTTCCAGTCCACTAGTAAAGTACAATAAAAAGTGTGAATCCTGTTCGCTCTCTTACAATCAATATCCCACATACAGTAATGTGTAAATTTGTGCAGTTGAAATTCATAGATCCCATACAGAAGAAATTCAGCCTTTTGCATTGTCAATCACTGTAATCCAAATCATAGTTTATATCAGGAAATCCTGAACCATGCACTGTCATTCTGACAACATGACTAAACATTTTGACTATACCGTATATAAACAATGACAAAAGGACTGGTCATTCTGATGGCGATGACATTTTCATTGACACAAAAAACGTACTTTTGAGAGAATACCTAAGGATTTTGAGTAAAATACATGCTTTGTGTTGTGCTGTTTGTACAAATTGTTTTGAGAATGCACTTACTGGTTTGCAAATATTAAGGATGATTCGAGAAATGCTCCAAAGCAATTGAGAAAAACTGTAAGGTCATGTGTTTATAGCTGCTATAACGTAGGTGAGAAGAGGATCTGGCTCCTTTCACTGACCTTAAATGTATCTGTATGAAGAAAGCGTATAAGTTGTCAAGCTTGAATAAATAACAGAGTGTAAATCTGGTTAAATTGCTGTGCTATAAGAGGAATAAGACAGATGTTCTGTATATGACACACTGAACTCTGCTTCATCGCTGATTAATTTACCAGAACAGCACACAGTGGCGTTCTTATGTCTCTGCTTCTGTCTCTTTATTATTTATTAAAACATTAAAGTGAATGCTCTGATGCTCGGCTGCGTGTTGTGCGAGCTGGAAGTAAAATCAGGTCACATTTCAGAGACACAATGAGCTGAATGAAGATTCACTTCTACATAATTACTGAAGAACCAGACAAAAGCTTCAAAGCTAAGTTTTTCCATATCCATCATTTATACACACTTTCATTTATTTAACACTGAGAGAGAGACAGAGACAGAGACAGAGAGAGAGAGTGTGTGTGTGTGTGTGTGTGTGTGTGTGTGTGAGAGAGAGAGAGAGAGATAGAGAGAGAGAGTGTGTGTGTGTGTGTTATTTAGAAAGTGAACTTCACCTGACAGATTTACAGACTGAGAGAATGTAACTGATAGAAATACAAGTTCATTGATGAGCTAAAAGACAATAAACTCAGAAGCCTCGCAAGAGAACAACAGATCATCCTCCTCATCCTCAGCTCATCATTACCTCCATAAATCACTTAGAACCTCCACAGGATGTGTTGTTAATTCATAGCGGGATGATTTAACAAGCTGTACATCTCTCTCTCTCTCTCTCTCTCTCTCTCTGTTATATAAGTGTGGGTTTTATTGTCATGGTGTTGTATCACTCCATCATCCTGCTGTACTTCTCCTCATGATGTGTGTAATGTGAGTTTCACATCCATCAGAGCAAAACTCTCTCTCTCTCTCTCTCTCTCTTTCTTTTTCTATCACACACACACACACAAACACACACACACACACACACACACACACACCATTATCCCAAAGGTACAGAGAAACCCGAGCTAAAAGGAAATTTGAAAAATAAAAAGATGTTCGTTTTGTAAAGATTAAAACTTTGTTTTTTAAATTTAAACTGAGTCGTTCTATTTTATACTCCAGAGATTTAGCGCTGATTTTTGTTTAGTAAAGAGCCACATACTATTATCTGTCATAGCTGTCACTTATGTTATAGCAGCTATAAACAGCGGTTCCCTCAGCAGCCTCTCTATTCAGAAAAAATTCAGGAATCCACAAAGAAATGCGAACTCCTCTGTCAGAATTTACAGCTTTACCTCTGACACTGGAGACTCTTTTCTTTCTTCTTCTTTCGGCTTTTCCCTTCAGGGGTCGCCACAGCGAATCATCTCCCTCCACCTATCCCTATCTTCTGCATCCTCAACACTTGCACCCACTAGCTTCATATCCTCATTTATTACATCCATATACCTCCTCTTTGTCCTTCCTCTTTGCCTTCTGCCTGGCAGCTCCATGTCCAACGTTCTCCTACCGATATACTCACTCTCCCTCCTCTGAACATGTCCAAATCATCTTAATCTGGCCTCCCTAACTTTGTCCCCCAAACGTTCAACATGAGCTGTCCCTCTGATGTACCTGTCCAACCTTGTCACTCCCAAAGAGAACCTCAACATCTTCAGCTCTGCTACTTCCAGCTCCGACTGCTGTCTCTTCCTCAGTGACACTGTCTCTAAAACCAAACAGCATGTCCCGTCTCACCAGTGTCTTGTACATGGAGACTCCTTCTATATGTTTCATAAATGACATAAACATCATCATATTTTTAATCTGTCAGTCCCTGTGAACAAGCTGTTGCTATAGAAACGATAACATACTACACCGAGTGCAGCTCAGACTGAACAGAAACTTAATCAACACCTTTTGACCAATCAGAACGGAGCTTTGGGCGTGGCAGTGATATAAGTGGCATGTGTTCTTGTGATGCATAAAGAGAAAAACAGGTGCAGTGGTGTGCGGTGTCCTGCAGCGTGGAGATTTATTGGTGTTTATTGGTGGACGTCTGTAGGGACACACATCAAGGTCACTCAGGATCTGCTTCTCTTCTCATGAATACCACTTCCTGTCTCACCAAATCCATCTGTAGCCAGAACAGGGCTCAAAATAACATCACCAGAACATCCTAGTGAATGTCATGATGCATGCCTTCTTCATAAACTTATCATTATTCATCAAGGAAGAAAAGGAAGATGATTTAGCCTTAGCCTAGCATTTTCCTAAATTAAAAAAGCAATGTCTATAAAATAATTGCGCGAATAAATGCAGAGGGAGAAACAACAGAATCTGTGAGGTTCTGTTACAGGAAATTAATCAACAGCAGGATGAATTGATGAAGCAGAGTCTGATTCCTCTTACACCACAACATAGAACTAAACGCTGTACTTTTTATCCATATATAGTCACCTTTAATAGCTGAGCAACGTTAGCTCATATTCTCACTAAACTTACCACAGCTTCACCTCTGACTGGAGACAATTAAAACATTACATAAATGTAAATTCTATACATTTTTATTGGTTTATATGGAGCGTGTGAATGAGACGTTGCTATGGAAACAATAACGTATTAGAACAAATGCATGGATTTGTAGCTGCTGCTACAAAAATCTAATCAGCACCTTCTGACCAATCAGAATACAGAACTCATCAGTCAATAAAATGATTTGTAAACCTTCAGTGTCTTCCACTGAATAATGTCATGATCCCAGGCGTAGATCTTGTGGATCTTGTACATGAATTTTCCGCAGAAGTGTTCTCTGTGAATTTGATGTATGTGGTGTCGGTGGTGTCGCCGTCGTCCTCGTGGCGTCATGTGAGAAATGTGTGTGTGTGAGAGACTGAGTGTCGAGTCTGATGGATGGAGAGGAACGTGCACAGAAACACGGTGTGACCTCAAACAGCAGGTGAAGGTTAAAGACGGCGTTAAGAAGAAGAATGTGAGCAGCTGTAATGTCCTGAGGAGCAGGAGGCACAGGGAGACCCGGATCGCTTAGTATGGAAATGAAAAGCCATAAATTGAGCGGATCATGGCGTGCTGAGTGAGCAGTCCTGTCACTGAGTTTACACTCCGCCGAGCCGACAGAACTGCTTGTTTAAGACGCTCGTTAATGCGATCTTACAGGACAGCTCTGTAAATTCTGTAAACTCTGATTACGCTCGGAAGGAAAAGTTTGCAAGGTCGGGACACGGAGTTAGGAGGAGCTCATTAGCAGATAACACGTGTGACCCTGGAATGTGTCACACAGGATAAATGAGTAACAGGTCTGCATTAAAAATCCCACTCCCACATGACCCTAAGGGAATTCTGATCAATCCCACCCATTCCCTAAGGAAATCTGTCCAACTTTCACAATTACTGAAGGAATTCTGACCAATCTCGCTTGCTTCCAAAGGAATTCTGACCAATCCTACCTACTCCTTCGCTTTCAAATCAATACCAAAGAACTTTCACCAGTCTTGTCCACTCCCTAAGAATTTTGTTCAATCTCATGCACTTCCGAAGGAATTCTGACCATTCATTCCCTTACCTGTTACAGATGGAATTCTGCCCATCCCACAGGCTCCTGAAAGAAATCTAAACAATTTTGTCTCTTCCCAAAGGACTAATCCTGACCGATCCTGCTTATTCCCAAAAGGCCAATATCCATGCTTCTAAAGGAATTCTGACTAATTCTGATGGGATTCTGCCCCATCCCACATGCTTCTGAAGGAACTCTGACTAATCCCTCCCAATTCCCCAGATATTAATTGTGTAATTCTGTTGAGTTTAACATTTTCTAATGAAATCTGTTGCAAAAATACTACTGAAGAGGAATAAAAGAATGCAGTGATCATGTGAGAAGCCCATGTGTTTCTGAAACACAGGATAATTTCCGGATCCTCATGGACTTCCAGGTGGTCAGACAGACAGACCGGATAAGGTTCTGCGTGTACTGGGTCTGAATTCAGCTTTGATGAGCGCTCATGAGAACGTTTTTTGAAGCTTAAATCCTTTTCTAATTCTGCAGTAAAGGAATGAAGGCTAAGACACATTTAATTACAGAGCTCTAACAGGAGGAGTTTCTGCTATAACCTTCTCTCCAGCATCTGTAGATTTTATAAGCGCAGAAATCCGCCGCCTCTGTCCTCAGGTAGCATGGATTCATCTGCCAGCATGTCCAATCACACGGCCTGCTTTCATGGAGATTAATCTAAAAATGGAGCTGTGAGCAGGGCTTACATCACACCGTCATACGGCCAAATCTCCCGAAATCATCTTAAAAACAAAGAGGACAGAGAGACGGACAGGTGATGAATAAACCCCAAAGTTTTCCTCAGTTTGATTTCCTAAGGTCATTTTATCCCAGTTTCTGTTCGGCTCCAGATGATGTCACGTGATTATCGATTCCTCACAGAGATATGAGGAACAGACGTGGAAAAGAAACTCTGAAGAGGAGCGGATCGTGAATTAATGTTTTAATGTGGAGGCTATTAAGAATCTCCTTGTTATGTTATTTCTATTAACATTCAGATCCTGGACAGAAGAAACTGAGGCTTAAACAGTAACCCTGTTATTTCACAAAGCTTTATTGTCAGAGTTATTTCGTATTTACCCTGGGTAGTGTATCTCGGGAATACTGGGAATACATACACCTGGATGAAACACCTGTCCATCTCACACACACACACACACACACACACACTGCAGAGCCACATCACCCTCTGGTACTTGTTTGAGAGTTCAGAGGAAATCTGAGACCCCTGGAGATGGAGTAATTTTTTTATTATGTTGTATTTAACACAAAAAAATAAGGTTATAAAATCTATGAGATTATAGTTTTTTTTAAATAAATAAGTTCATTTAAAATGAATTTTAATATATAACCAAAGTATTATTATTATTATTATTATTATTATTATTAATAATAATAATAATAATAATAATAATAATAATAATAATAATAATAATAAGTGAAACTATGAGTTTATTAATCATTTTAAATTCTTAGATTAGATTCTTTGAGATTAGATCAATGCTACAAAATGAAAAAAAATCAGTGACATGATTAATGGACTTTCAGGTTTTTAAAAATTTTATTTCCTGGTGGCATTTTCTTTTCTGTCATCTGATATTTTATTTACCTGAGCAGCCACACAGCCGACCACAAGACAAGAGGAAGTCACACACGGAATAAAAAAAACTTTTTTAATGATGTCCCATTAGTACTTTTTACATTACTGTACTGTACATCAGATTCCAAATCAATACTTCATTATTATTATTATTATTATTATTATTATTATTATTATTATTATTATTATTTTAATTTTATTATTTTATTATTATTGTGTTATAATGTATGATGTTACACAAGGATGCACAAAAACTGTTCATATGTTCATACTTTTTGGTCTCTCTCTCTCACACACAAATACACACATACTCATGGTGCAGTCTGCACAGTGACTCAGCAGTTTGAGGAGAAGGCGAGCAGAAAGGACTCGAGTGGAATTGATGAGGTGTCTGGAGGTCATGCCAGGCCACCTGTCCACCAGGTGTGTGTGTGTGTGTGTGTATGTGTGTATGTGTTTGAGGTGTCCTCTTTAAGGTGAAAATAATGTATCTCACACATCACACACGTGACAGAGCTGATTGGAGAGAGGGAGAAACACACACACGGATGTTCTGCTATGTTCATTGTAACTATACAAAGGTAAAAATTAAAATAATGTAATTATTGACATACAGTTTGTTATTGATGTGTTATAAAGAGGAATAAGCCGCTCGGGTCATGCTGATATAGGACAGTCATCAACTTCAGGGAGGTAACTGCACCTCTGCCTGGACATGACAGTTTGTAGCCGTTTACTGAATCAGACTTTAAATCTGAACCTCAAGCTCATGTTTGCATGTTTTCAGTGAATTACCTCATCATCATCATCATATACACTACATTGCAAAATGTTTTCTGCGAGCCATGCCTGATTACATTCATGTAAAGGCAGACGTCCCAGTAATGGCTCAGAGTCTCTGCTCTAAATCCTCCCAAAGGTGTTCTACTGTGCAGGACAGTCAAGTTCCTCCACACCAAACACACTCATCTATGTCTTTATGAACCTTACTTTGTGCACTGGTGCACAGTCATGTTGGAACAGGAAGGTTCCCAACAAAGTCTAAAATGTCTTGGTATGCTGGAGTTCCCCTGAAGAACAACACCTGAATTCAATGATTTGGAGGGGTGTTCCAAAACTTTTTTATTGGCAATATAGTGTATATGAGTATTAACTGCTCCCAGATCTGCATAAAAATAATACACTGTATATAATACACTGCTCAAAACATTAAAGGAACACTTTTTAATCAGAGTATAGCATCAGATGTAAAAGGGTCTGGAGAAGCCGTCGAGAATGTTATGCTGCCTGTAACATCGTTCAGCATGACTGATTTGGTGGTACGTCAGTGATGATCTGGGGAGACATATCCATGGAGGAAAACACAGACCTCTACAAGCTAGATAATGGCACCCTGACTGCCATTAGGTATCAGGATAAAATCCTCGGACCCATTGTCAGACCCTACGCCGATGCAGTGGGTCCGGGGTTCCCCCTGGTGCACGACAATGCCCAGCCTCATGTGGCGAGAGAATAAAGGAATTGATACCATTGAAGGCCCCCACGCTCGCCTGACATAAATGCAATAGAACACCTCTGGGACATTATGTTTCGGTCTATCTGACACCGCCAGTTTGCACCTCAGACTGTCCAGAGTGTTCCTTTTTTTTTTTTGAGCAGTGTATGTTAATAAGGTGTGTGATGGCTGAGGCACAGCAGTCTGGATTATTTTTATAGTTAATGAGTCTGGAGCCATAGCTGAGGCTTTAACTGGACATTAATTAGCTCTGAGTGTCTCATGCTGCTCCAGAGAACAAGTTGAGAGATGAGTTTACCGTGTGTGTCTGTGTGTGTGTGTATGTGTGTGTGTGTGTGTGTGTTCTGAAGATGAAGAAGCTTCACCAAGAAGCTTCACCTCTGGCTGTTACACAACGCTGACACTGGAGACTCCTTCCATACATCACACACACGCGCACACACACACACACACACACACACACACCGGAGAAAACATCAGAGACCTTTTAACTCCCTGAGTGTGCAGCATACTCATCCCTGTATACAAGCTGTTGCTATACAAATCAGAACCAGTGCATTTAAATAAACATGATGAGCTCAGATTTATAGAACTGATAGAACTGTTTATATCTCCATTTCTATGTGGTCCTATAAAAATCATACACACACAACAGTCACAACTCCTGCTGGATTTAACTGGTCGAGTCACAGAAATATTTGTATTTAATTGCTTTGTTTCTGTTTGGTGTGGATTTATTTTACATGTTTACGTGATGTGGTCTCTATGGTAACACTGTCTCTTGTTTTTTACCAGGACGTTTTTCAGCGCTGGTGTCTCGGGCAGGACGAGACAAATGAAAAGTGACGTCTAACTATTAGGATTATTCTATAGTAGTTTTAAAATTCACACACACACACACACACACACAGACACACACACACGCACACACACAGACACATTTGTGTACTCTATTTGTTTTCACATACATTAAACATTGGCACATTTTTATATTATTATTATGATTATTATTATTGGTGTGTGTGTGTGTGTTCACAGTGATGCAGCAAAATGCTTGTCGTGCTTCAGTACGCATGACTCACACCCTCGTGACGTGATGGGAACAGTAATGGAATGGATGGACACACTAGAGCAGGAGTGTGTGTGTGTGCTCTTTGAGCCACAGGACAGGAAAATAAACCTAATTCTTAATCATCCAGGCCATCGGTGTTAAGACGGCTTTCACACACACACACACACACACACACACACACTGTACTTTTCCTGTCTTTCTCTCCTTCTCTTTTTCTCTCTGTGTGTTTGCATTGAGAAAGTTTGACCTTTTCAGCAGCGGCCACAGCTGATAGCCGTGTCACTGGAATCAATACTTCACTAATGCATTCCCCTCACACACACACGCACACACACAAACGCACACTCTGCAAAGTCATTGCTATTGTTCCCTTACCCATATGCCATGTTTTATCACGTTTGAGGTGAATGAATACGGAGTGTTTCATGTGACAAACTGACACTTTTACATGTTTTCACCAATGTATCAAACAGAACTGAAGAGGAGATCTGATTCAAGCAGTATATAAATGAGAGAGTGAAGACAGCGTGCATCTCTAACTCATATGGTGTAGATTAGCTAGCTGAGTGAGCTAGACTAGCACGCTAGGCAATTCATTACACATCACATTACAGGATGATGAGTAAGAGCTAGAAACATCTATAATAAACCTTGAAAACTCTATTTGTTAGCAAACATTTCATCCAAATGAAACAAGTCAAGCTTTTCTTTATACGCTGTTGTTCACGTCTATGTAGCACACATGAGATCCTCAGATAGATAACATTTACACTAAGAAATTATAAGTAGTTTTTCAATTAAATTTAAGATAAATAAAATTAAACATTTAACACTCAATCCAGTAGGCCAGGCTCCCTCTTCTCTCTCTCTCTCTCTCTCTCTCTCTCTCAGCGCAGGGTTTTTCTCGGCTAATCCTCAGTGCCACTCGACAGATTGTCTTCTCAGAAATGTAATTATCACAGCAGGAAGTGAGAGGAACCCCAGGCTTGTACGAACACCGGTCTTCCTTACACTCCTCTTTTTTTTCTTACGACTCTTATGCCTGGAGATGCTGTTTCTATTTGACGTTGTCCTGGAGTTCTCTAATTCCACTCCACTCCCTGCCACCATCTTGAATCTAATTGGTCAGAAGGTGATGATTAGTTTTCTGTGATTTCAGTTCAGACTTCTGACTGGATGACAAGTCTTAGATTTAAATGGATCGTTTCTATAGCAACAGCTTGTTGACGGGAAGTGTACGGGTAAATGGATTTAAAAGAAAACACTGATGTGATGAAGTTTTCTGTGTGTGTGTGTGTGTGTGGACAGTATATGTGGAAGGAGTCTCCAGTGTCAGAGCTGTGGAACTAGAGTTTCAGGACAGAGGAGTTTACACTTCTTTGTGGTTTCTATGAAAATAAAGAGAGACATGTGAGGAAACGACTGTTTACTGCTATAACTGAGAACAGGAATGAACTGGTTTTGAACATCCTCTCTCTCTCTCTCTCTCTCTCTCTCTCTATCTCTATCTCTCTCTCTCGCTCTCTCTCTGTATTTATAAAGACGGGTGATAAAGGACACAGTGTATGTGTGTGTATGTGTTATTCATGAGACTCTGACATATGTGAAGAGAAAGCTGACCTTACACTGACCTCCTGCTTTCTCTCTGTTCTTTTCTCTTTTTCTTCTTCTTTCTTTCACTCTATTCTTGTACTCTCTCCACATACTTCCTGAAAGAAGCTCCAGACTTTGATATATCACATCTCCTCTGCAAACAAATTGGTTACAGGTTTAAGAGAAGCTTCATATTTCCAGTTCACCTGTCCAGTCCACTGCAGCTCTTCAACCCCCCCCCCCCCTCTCGCTCTCTCGCTCTCTTGCTCTCTTTCATTTTCTTTCTCTTTCTGTCACATTTGTAACCAGAGCACATATTTTGCACTCGGTCACGAGCATAGCCTGGAATTTTCTCATTCCAGACCTCATTACCTCGCATGACAATTAATTAATAACCGCAGTGAGGTTTATTCAGTCCATGCTGAAGGGGGTGGGGGGTGATGGGGGTGTGTGTGGAGAGAGAAGGTTGGTGTCGATTGGATGTGGTCAGAAGGCATCTCATCCATGAAAGACTCCTGAAGTTGAGCTTCCCTGTGGTTAGTAACGGTGTGCTAATCTCTGTTCCTGCCATCAGGATGTTAACAGAGTGACTGCAATCAAACAATATGATTTGGTCTCATATCATGAACCAGAAATCATTATTTTATTATAAACTGAACTAAAATACTAGAACTTAAAGCAGAGTTCCTGTTTACCCTCTAAAGGTGATTCATTTCGGGTAAAATATGATGGAAATAAATATAAACTCTTCATTGATTGAAGGGTGAGACATCCTTTATCTGTTTATAGTTACAGAGAGCAGAGGACAGTTCGGGCAGTTCAGAATATTGAACTCAACACAGTGAGAACGTGGGAGTGATTTACTTGAAACCAGGGAACGAATTAATGAAACATGCTCACATCTTAATAAATCTAAGCTCTTTTTTAACCCGCATTTCATGTGTGGGGCTCCACAGAAAATCAATCACGGAGAGTAAAACTAATCATTCTTAACTTTACAGGATTACTTCACTTCACGAATATTTATTCCATAATCAGATCTTCACTCTCTAGTCTTCCCTTTAGATTTGTTATCATTTCCCTTAATCTTCCTTCCTTCCTTCTT
>NC_080724.1:12777500-12795000 GCF_019097595.1 Hemibagrus wyckioides
ATCAGTTCTTTCATCCTTCCTTCCTTCCTTCATTCTTTTTTCCTTCCTTCCTTTCTTTGTTCCAAGAAATACTGCAACACATGGGCACCAGAGTATACAGATATCTGTCTAAAAAATATTTTTCTTAAAGCTGATCGTGAGGTTTCATCACCAAAGTCAGTCAGAAACGTGAGAATCACATGTACTTGAGGCGAGTCTGATTCAGAGTCTGACTCTCTCACGGCTGCAGTGTGCTGATTACATTGATCGTGCGGCCGGCGGGAGTGAAGAGGGAAATAAAACTGCCTGAGGAGCAGATTCAGTTGTACTGTAGCAAGCTCTCCAGTCAGGGTTCAAACTCTCACTCAGTTGAAGCTCTTCGTTCTCTCCAGGTTCCCCGAGGACCAGCGCAATGATGAGACACAGATCCCTCAGGACCAGCCATCCCATAGAGAACCAGAACTACACTGAACTCTGGACAACCTTCTCCACACTCCTCACTTTCTTTCATTCAGACGTTCCTGACATTTCTTATCTCTTTGGTGTTTCTTCTGACACTGCTGTTTCCTGATCTTCAGGGTTCTCCTCCTCCTCTAAGGTTCTACAGTGTATAAAACTTCCAGAGACACTGGGATCATTTCTACACTTTTTAGGCTTCAGGAATTTCTAGGCTGAAATCTGATTGGCTCTCTACACATCCTGCTCATGAATAAACATTTTTGTATAGTCTGACTGATTCATTCTCTAGAACAGCAGCTCCAAATGTGGCGCAGGTTTATATTAATGCACGTTATGTTTCCGTAGCAACAGCTCAGTCGCAGGGACGATAACAGTAACAAAATTAATGCATTTAAAAAATAATCTTTTGTCATTTTTGTATGATGTATGGAAGGAGTCTCCAGTCTCAGCGCTGTGTATCAGTCAGAGGTGAAGCTGGAAGTTTTCCACATCTTCAGGACAGAGGAGTTTACACTTCTTTACAGTTTCTCAGTAACGTGACAAGCTGAGATTTCACGTATTAACAAGAAGATAGAGAATAAAGTTCGGCTGCTCAGGGAACGAGTGTTTCTAGCTGCTATAATGGAAGTGATGTAATAAACTGTTATGAAGGTATAACGTTCTGTAATGAATAAACTGCTGTATTTACGTGTTTTGATTTAACAAAAGAGGGGAAGAGGGGAAATGATGTCGTTTACATCGAGAGCCATCCCTTAGGGAGCATACGCTCTTTTCGTTTGAACATGACGGAGCGGGAAGCTCTGTAAATATTTCAGATTTCACATCTTTATGGCTTTATTTCTTCCACAGTGTTGCTGTGAAATCATCCCGAGAGCTCTTCAATCACAGGCTCAAAATGAAAGTGGAGAAATGAAATGAGACAGTCAGTGGTGGAGCGTGTGCCTGAGTCTCACACACACACACACACACACACACACACTACAAAAACCCTTCATTTTCTTTTACTTGCCCTTTGTTTCTTGAAGGTCAAACACATCTCAAGATGTTGGAGATTCACACTGGGATAAAAAGGACACGATATGGAGCGACCAATCAGCTCGGGTTATCTCACGTCTGATGCACTGATAACGTCCTTCACATGCTTATGATGGAAGACTTTCTGCTGACTTTCATCCTGCATGTTTATACCGATGTAAGAACAGGATAAAACGAGCAAGAGGAGGGTAAGAGGAGGGCAAGAAGAGGAGAGCAGAGGGCAAGATGCTCGTATTTCTGTCATTGTTTTCAAAAACAATGTGATTATAGTAGGAGATTGACCCTAAGCTCCTCCCACACGGTTATCTTTATTATCACAAACACCGACATTTTCTCGCTCGTTTCCAAATACGAGCTTGAGGACAGAGAGCAGTGTGTGTTTGCAGAAGGAGAAACACCTCACAGGAGCCATGTGATCGCGTGTGATGATAAACCGATGTGTAAGAAAATCAAAAAGGTGAATAATTTTTTTTAAAAATGTAAAATAAAAAGAAAATGCCTGAAGATAATAACTATATATATATATATATATATATATATATATAAATGAATAAATAAATCACTCTCTCTCTCTCTCTCTCCGCCCACAAACCTCACCACCTCAGTCTCAGCGTAATACCCTGGTGTTATCAGCTCAGGGGGTTTAGTCTCGCTTAGGGGTAAATGTGTTTCTACATCCATCATCTGTCAGGTTCAAGCCTGATTCACAACCTCCTACAGCCATCACCTGTCTCTCTGTCTGTATCTCTGCATGTCTCTCTGTCTGTCTCTCTGTCTCGCTCTCGCTGTCTGACTCTCTGTCTCTGCCTGTCTCTCTGTGTCTCTCTGTCTGTTTCTCTGTCTGTCTTTCTGTCTCTCTGACTGTCTCTCTCTCTGTCTCTCTGCCTGTCTCTCTCTGTGTCTCTGTCTCTCTGCCTTCAGAAAATCTCAGTTTAAATGTTTCACACACACAAACCTAGAAAATGATTGGGTGAGCAGTGTGTATGAGTAATGAAGGATTTGTGTTAAATAAAAGCATCACACACACAATAACATTAAATCCTGAGAATGTGTGAGTCACAGAAACACAATGGATGGTTGAATAAAGAAAGCCATGGATGGGATACCGTGTGTACCTGTGTGTGTGTGTGTGTGTGTGTGTTCTAAAGAGAAAGAAAGAGATGATCAAATAAGAAAAGAGAGAATTAAAGTGGTGATTCATCACCTTGTCAGTCTCTGTGACATTTATCTGGCTCTTGTGCTCTTTGGCAGCTCTACACACACACACACACACACACACAAACCCTTTCCTTTCACACTTTTAGCTGTCACTCTTCTTTTATTCTTGAACATTTTTTCTACCGGCCCTCCTGCGTCCTCACACCATCTCTTGCTTTATTGTCTGAAAGGCGATTTCACACACACACACACACACACACACACACACAGAGGGCTTTCAAATCTGACATATTTTCTTTTAAACCCGTTGACAATTGACAAATGAAAAATCTTCACCTGTTATAAAGAGTAAAACAGAGGAAATATGTTTTATATTTTAAGGATTTGTGTGTTTTTATTTTACTAGACGATGAGCACATGGCAGCTGCTCTTTGTCATGTTAGGCTAGCTTGTTATTGTACTCTGCTAATGAATTAGCATGTTACCTCCGTAATCAGTGAGACCGAAATAATCCAAATGGCCCAGAGGGCTTTGGATGCTGGTGTGAAAGATCACTGAGCAGTAAGGTGGTGCTGCTGATGTTGTCGTTCCTCCAGCTGTGAGCGATGATGGTGTGCTTCATCCAACCGTCTGCATGTGTCTACTGCAAGGTTAAAGATTTGCAGTGAATCAGCAGGAAGTTGCACTGAGCTGCTGATGTCCTCCTCCATCCTCTTTATCTCTCCATCATCTTATCATAAATCTCTCTCACGCAGGACTGACCTTTATCTGAAATGCAAATTTCCATTAACCTGAGATCTCCTGCAGAGTCACTGAGGAACAGCTGTACAGGAGCTCCTTCACTCCCTCACTCCTTCACTCCCTCACTTCCTCAGTCCTTCACTCCTTCACTCCCTCACTCCTTCACTCCCTCACTTCTTCACTCCCTCACTTTCTTAGTCCTTTACTCCTTCACTCGCTCACTCCTTCACTCCCTCACTCCTTCACTCCCTCACTTCCTCAGTCCTTCACTCCTTCACTCCCTCACTCCTTCACTCCCTCACTTCTTCACTCCCTCACTTTCTTAGTCCTTTACTCCTTCACTCCTTCACTCCCTCACTCCTTCACTCCCTCACTTCCTCAGTCCTTCACTCCTTCACTCCCTCACTCCTTCACTCCCTCACACCTTCACTCCCTCACTTCTTCACTCGCTCACTTCCTCAATCCTTTACTCCTTCACTCCCTCACTTCCTCAGTCCTTCACTCCCTCACGCCTTCACTCCCTCACTCCTTCACTCCCTCACTCCTTCACTCCCTCACGCCTTCACTCCCTCACGCCTTCACTCCCTCACTTCTTCACTCCCTCAGTCCTTCACTCCCTTAATCCTTCACTGCTTCACACCTTCACCCCTTACTCCTTCACTCCCTCACTCCTTCACCTCCTCAATTTGTCACTCCCTTACTCCTTCACTCCTTCACTCCCTCACTCCTTTACTCCTTCACTCCCTCACTCTGTCACTCCCTTACTCCTTCACTCCTTCACTCTTCACTCCATCATTCTTACACTCCCTCACTCCTTTACTCCCTCATTCCTTCACTCCCTTATTCCCTCACTCCCTCATTTCCTCACTCTCTCATTCCCTCAATCTCTCATTCCCTCACCCCCTCACTATCCCACTCCCTCATTTCCTCATTCCCACATTTGTTCAGAAGGAAGGATGACAGCAATTATCCAATACTAAACATGTTATTTATTAAGTGAAATTATTTTTTAATGTGAATATGTAATAAAGTTCGTTTGCGATAAAACTGTAATAGAGTGTAATGTTTACTTCATTATTTACTAAAGATGAACATTTTACACTGTAACTGAAATAGTAGCTTTAATAATAGCTTCAACCACTTTTATTTAGTAAACAGCATCATAGTATTTTTTTTTAGAGCTACATTTAATGTTCCAGATTAGAACCTGGTGTCAGTTATGTCATGGCTGCTATAAACATCCATCACCAGAACTTCAGTAATAAATAAGACAACACACAGCGTGTCATGTGACATACAGAAACACACAACACACACAAACAAACAACACACACATTTCTCCTCACAAAAAAAAGTTATTTTACTTTATTCCGTTGCACATGTTTACACACGTTGTTTTGTTTTACTCTGTTTGTGTATTTTTAAGACTGAAGATGTGAAAGTCCGCGAGTCAGTCCTGAGTGTCTGAGGTCATTACGCCATCTAGCGGCTGGCAGACGCACTCAGGGCTCTTTCACACACTTAGAGAAAAAATATTTAGAAAAATTATATACAGGATGAACCGTATTTAATGATGAACCGGTTTAATTCGCATGCGCGGAACATTAATCACACTGCTTATCATTTGCTACACACGTGCTAACAATTATGCGTCTTGCCACGCGCCATCCTAATGGGCTAACAGCACGTGCAGTAAATCACCTCTCCTCTCAAATACATTACATTTTTTATAAATTTTACGCAGCTTTTGTTTTTGTTTTTTTCTTCCATTCTTAGCTTGAGGGTGAATTTTGTTAGTATTAGGCTTAAGGTGAGGATTTATTGTTTAAACCTCAGATTGAGCTTTATTCGGCTGAAACTACTTAAACAGCTTGAAACGAAAACTTTTTATTTTAAATAAAAGTAATTATAATACATAAATACAAATGTACATTGAAGGACCATTTAATAAGATAAGATAAGATAAGATAAGATAAGATAAGATAAGATAAACCTTTGTTCGTCCCACAGTGGGGCAATTTCCATGTTAAAAAAAATCTATATAAATACAGAAGAAATAAAACAACAATAATAATTTCACAAGCAAACAATTGCACTAGGTTATTGTACATCTTAAATTGTTGTTATTGCACAGTTGTTATTGCACAAAATTTAAATGACTAATTGCACAATTTTAAAAAAATATCACACACATCAGTGTGTATTATGATGAAAGGTTTATTGCACAGTTATAACACTATAAAAATCAGTATTTAGAAAAAACAGTATGAACAATGTGTATTATGGCGACTGGTTCACTGGGAGCAGTAAAGTCTAATAGCAGTAGAGAGAAAAGACCTTCTGTATCGCTCCTTCAGACATTTAGGATATAACAGTCTGTCACTGAAGAAGCTGCTCAGAGATGTAACTGTGTCATACAGGGGGTGAGAGTCATTCTTCAGCAAGGATGATAGCTTAGCTGCCATCTTCCTTTCTCCCACCTCCAGTATTGTGTCCAGGGGCATCCCCAGGACTGAACTGGCCTAAAATGATAAATAAGAAATTGGTGAATTGCTGTGGTGTTGTGAGAGTGTCTCCACTTGACGCTGATTAGTTTCCTACAACAGCGCGACACGCACTGGTTTATTCTTCATGTATTTTAACACTGTTTTCTGAAATAAACACGAGGCAGCTGTGATTTGAAACACAGCCACGTTTACCTGTGATCACGTGATCACGGCTGACGTTCGTGTTGACCTGGGTTTGGGGGCGGAGCCTGTATTCTTAGGTTAAACAGAAGCTGAAACGAAAGTGAAGTGAAATCTGGGGAGTTTAATCGATTCATCGCGGTAAAGTGAGCGAGAGATTTCCTGTGGATTTTCAGATGATAAACATCTGATACCTGCTTACTGATATAAATTTTGTCGTGTTTGTGTGTATCACTCAGCTGTAATGACCGGGAAAACAAGCAGAGCCGGGGATATGCTTCAGGACAGATCCTATAAAGATGTTGCTGTCACTCACTTACCTGCAGGCGTTAAGAGTAAGTAATGATTGGTTTAATAAAGCTTTTAAATTTTATTCTCTTATTATTTTACTCCTACGTCACACTACAGCCGGTAAAAACACTTATTTTATCATTTTTTATAAATTACTTTAAAACCTATTTTATAAACTTACAATTAGAAACATTCTGAGTTAAAGTGTTTAATTCTTAGTTTAACTAAAGAATCAGAATAAACGAATGAAATTATCACTCCAAGTAAATAAAATGAAGTGATCGATTCGTTCTGCTTCATAACGAGCGATTCTAATGAATTAGAATCAACAAATCACAACTAATGAATAAGAAAGACTGGAAGAATCGTTTGTAATGAGTCAGAATACCTGAAAGAATCATTTGTAAGGAGTCAGAATTAATGAATCATTCTCAATGTATCAGCACAAATGCAATTACTACTGTAATACATTTTATGTATCAGCACAAAAGGAATAACTCCTAATGAATCAGAATGAATCAAAATTAATGAAAGAATCACTCCTAATGAATCTAAATCTGGATCCACTGACCTTTACCCATAGCTCTGCCTCAGAACCCAAAATTGCAGCAGCTAATTAATTCCCTGAGAGAAGTTTTGGCTCAGCGGCCAAACGGTATCAGTCTGACCGAAGCTCGCAGGTCCTGTCCTCTTCTCTTCGACTCCGAGCTGCTGAAGGATCATCCATCCGTCCGGCACCTGCTCCTCTCCCTGCCTCGGGTCGTGTATGTGAAAGGGACTAGTGTTCAAACACGCCTCTTACCTGCTTCTAAAAATAGCTAGCTGGTGGATTGCTGGATTTAACTCCTTTTACACCAATGATTTTACATCAAATCCTCACTGTCTTAGCAGGAGCAATAGAACAACTCCTTTTACTATGCAAGTGATAAAACACACCGTGTCGTGCTGTTATAGGAAAATAATCCCCGACACAGTGGTGTGATGAGGCAGTTACACTTCTTATGCTGAAGTTGATTATTTTCCTCTAACAGCACGTCCCCAAGTGTATTATTCCTCTTACTTTAGAGCAGCTACAAAATTGTATTTATTAACAAACGTCATGCTTTTTTTTATCCATTCATATTTGCAGTTAATGATGTGGAAGGTCCACAAAAAACACGTCCTAGAAAATTGTAAAAATACTTCACTCACAAGATTCAAGACATTTACACACACACATATGGTTAGAGATGTATATTTATTTCATTTGTATTCATCTTTTTTTTTAAAGCTTAAAACTCTAATATAAAATAATGGAGCTTATATACAATTTCCTCCTCGTGTGAATGGTGTAGTGAAAAATAACTTTTTTCTTCAAGTTTTTAAAATAAACAAAAACCTGGATCTGAGTGTCTGTGTTTGTCACTCACTGACTCACTCACTCCATTTTCATTAGCACCAGTGACCGTCACAAAGCAGCTTTTTTCCGATTATGGTTCATGAGGAAAATCCAGAGATGAGAGCAGTGAGGAAAAACTCTGTGAGATGACACAAGACACTACAGTCTCCAAGTGAGATATTTAATATTAAATTCTGTGAAACGTTGTTAATTTCTTGGTGTTAATAAAGATATAAAAGCTAGTTGCAGTGTTTCACATAACGGTGATGTGACGGAGAACATCATGGTGTTACGGGTGAACTTGGAACAGAACGCTCCCGACTACGGCAGATTATGCTGAAGTTGTAGGGCATCCTGATCACACCCATAATGCCATCCATGTCAATGGGCGGAGCATCGGGTGGCCAGGAGAACTGCAGCTTCTGTAGGAGAGACGTGAGGAAGATGAAGAGCTCTGTCCTCGCCAGGGACTCGCCGAGACAAACCCTTGGACCTACAGCACACATGCGCACACAGACACACAATTATATTAGTACACACATCCATCATAAATTCACGGTAAAGCAACTGTTCAATCAAACATCATCTTTTGATTGAACGTGTCTCACCCAGAGAAAACGCCAGGAAGAACTCATTTTTGCAGAACTGGCCGTTCTCGTCCAGGAAGTTCTCGGGGTTAAAGGTATCCGGGTGTTTCCAGTGCTCCTTATCCTGCATTATGGCCATTAAATTGGGTGCAATCTCGGTTCCCTACCACAGAAACAGAACAAATAATTCATACCACACAGAGCTGCTGGACTCTGATTGGTGGTCAGGTGTTGATTAATTCTCTCTAACCGCAGCTCTGACTGTAGCGCAGGTTTATATTCATGCACTCTCTCTGATACCTTATCGGTTCCATAGCAACAGCTCATTCACAGGGATGTGTACAGAACACACTCCACTGATAATAAACAGATTAAAAACACATCTTCTTTAAGGAGACATGTGGACGGAGTCTCCACAATCAGCACTGTGTATCAGTCAGAGGTGAAGCTGCAGCTTGAAGTTTTCTGACATCTTCATTAAAGAGGAGTTTCCATGAGTTTCTCAGTAACACAACAAGCTGATTTTTGTGGGCTGTTGTAATGTATAGCTGCTATAACGTAAGTGAGAACTGGAAGGAACCTGTTTTTCATGAACATTCAGCAACATGAAATAAAACAATAAATGTAACTAATAGACCTAGCTGAAATAACAGATTTTTCCAGAAGACAACGCACTGATGGGATATTTTCATTCACTGACTCTAGTGATAAAATCGTGAATAATCTGTGATCATGTGTGAGAACGTTCCTCCACAGCTCATACCTTGGGGATGGTGTATCCCCGTAGCTGTGACTCCTCTGTAGTTTGGTGAACCACGCCGAGTGGAACGATGTTCCCGAAGCGCAGGATCTCGTGTACGGTGGCGTGAGTGTAGGGCAGCCTGATGCGGTCATCCATGCAGGGAGAGCGATCATACCCGAGCACACGGACGATCTCCTCATGACAACGTTCTGAGGTCACAAAACAGCACAGCTTTACTCACTGCCTTCATTCTCCTCTGACTGAGGTCTGTGGCAGTGTTTTAAAGATGTTGTGTAATCATCACATAAAGTTTAAACACAGGACCATGTGGTTTCCATGTCAGTGGTAGTTACAGTACCTTGCACCTCTGGATGGTTCATCATGAAAATCAGACCCCATCTGAGAGTGGTGGTTGTGGTCTCCGTTCCTGCCAGGAAGAGGTCAGCGGTGGACATCAGCAGGTTCTCCTCATGAAACGTTGAATCTTCTTTTGACTCTTGCTGCTCAAAAAACCCCAGAATAGAACAAACCTGAGACACACCCTGTTTAAGACAAACTCCGCACATATGTGTAAATTCATTCCGGTGATTAACTCTGAATTGTGGGTGATGGCTGACGGCTGAGCTTCTCACCTTGCTTATCTCCACCAGGTATGCGTCGATGTAGTCGCGCAGGTTCTCCTCGTCCAGCTTCTCTCTGTGCTCCTCCATCACTTCACGGATAAACCCTATTAAAGCGCTGGCGTTCTGACGGACCTTCTGGTGCGGGCCGGGCAAATATTTTATAAAAGGGATCAAGTTGAAGATCTACAGATAAAAGAAATAAGAACGAAACTCATTCTACAATAAAAAAAAGCATAATTTCTGATGTTTTCTGTAGATAATGAAGGTCATGAAGTTTGTGTAGCTACTTCTCTTATTCCTCTTGTAGCATTAGGATTTAACACAGATTACTATTCTAATTTATTAACAAACTACACCTGAATTCTGACCAAACACAAGCCAGATCTCATTACTGCTCGCTAACGTTACCAGTCCCACAGCTGAGCCAGAGAGCCGAATGTTTTCGTTCAGGATTTCCAGGAGTTTAGCGAAGCGCTTGTTGTCGTAGTCAAAGCGATCTCCGAAGACCATGGAGCAGATGATGTTGGAGACGGCATTCATGATGGGGTGCATGGGGTTAAAGGCTTTCCCTGAGGAAAAAAATAGAAAAAGTGGAGCATGGAGCAGGGAAATGGATTTAATTAGGAAGTAATCCAACACCTAAACATTAAGGATACAGTGTTTAATCTGTGTGAGTGAATCTGATCAATTCTGGGTTTAGTGACTGACCTTCATGTTTAAGCATCTCTGTAATGAGACAGTGCGCTTCCTCTACCACTCGCTCCTCCACCGTCTTCTTCCCCAGACCGAAGTTACGAAATGTGTGGAGAGCAAAACGCCGCTGCTGCCTCCATGCATGGCCGTATGTGACTGCAACAATACCTGAGACAGACAGACAGAAATTTGTATTATTATTATTATTATTATTATTATTGTTGTGTGTTTATTATACAGTATATGTGAATCCAGGATTATTGGAAACAAAAACACTACATGTAATAAAAAATAATTATTTAATTAATTAAATAATTAAAATAAATAAGAATAAAAAATTTGGAAATAAATGTTAAAAACACATTAATTACATTAAAATCCTGTGTTAAGTCAAATGTTAAAAATAAAATATGTTAATTAATATAATTTATTTACTTAATGAAGTTAGTCACACAAATGAAGGGGGAGTTTTAGAATTAGCTCGGTTACTAATTATTGCTTATTTTTAGCACTGCTTTTATGTTATAAAATAAATAAATAAATAAAACATTAAACTTCTACAATGCTAAAAAGAAATAAATCAGCACTCCAGCAGTACTGACCGTAACCATTGCTGATCCACTCTATTAAAGGCATGTAGGGCCTCCCGGAGTACACACTGCCTTTCTGAACCAGTGCCTCCTTCACCACCTCGTAGGTATTCAGCACGATCATCGGCCTCCGGCCCACATACATGGAGCACAGCTCACCATACTGCAACGTCTGTACAGCAAAGAGTCACGTTAATGTCACTGAAACCACAAGGTCATGCTGGATTTAATGGTCACTCTGTTGGATGTTCAAACTTTTAAAACCAAATCTTTTTTAGTTATACAGTAGAGACTCCACAATGACCAGTTTCCACGATAACGCTACCACCACCACGCTTCACCGTGTGGATGAAGGTTTCTGCAACATATAACACTGAAAAAGTTTCACATCTTTCAGATGTTTTTTTTATAAACCAAACCCTGATTAACATTAATCCAGAACTTTTTCCCAGACTTGTTTTGATCCCTAACAGGTTGAAATGATGCAGTGAGACACAACAGGTTCTTCCAGGAACAAGGTGTGTTTATGCTGAGATCATGTGACACTTGAATGACTTACAGGTCACCTCCTTTCAATTCTAACCAGCTTAGAGCTTTCACACCAAAAAGGGTGAATATTTATGAAATGACAAGTATTTTTATGTAATTAAATCATTTTGCTCACTAGACAGAACTTCCCCCTAAAACTGTGTTGTGTTGGTTCATGAAATAAAATCACATCCAGATCAGTTCCACTACAAACTTTGGAGAACACTCTACATATAGACTTTACAACAAGTGTAAACACGTCTGAATGAGGAAGTGCAGATGTAAAGCCTGGGCAGCAGCGTGTTTGTTACACAACCCTGTAAAGGTTTAACACGAACATCAGATAAGCATGCACATGCACACACACACACAGAAAGAATGGAACCTTGCCAAAAAATGAATTTCAGGAATCATAAGCAATGAAAAAAACAGAAAGTAAGAGCTGACCGATCTCGTGGTGTTCACCGGGTCCTTCATGAACTGGATCAGGTTTCCCACAAAGGGCAGTGGTGTGGGTCCAGGAGGACATCGGCTCTTCGAGGCAATCAACTTGAAGATCTCGAGCAGAACCAGAGTGACGAGGCCGAGTAACACGGCCAGGCTCACAGAACCCAGGTCCAGATATCGGAGTACAGACTGCATGCTGAGAGAGAGCAGAGTGACTGAGTGAACAGAGGTCTGTTCATACAGGAAAGGGAGGAAGGAGAGAGAGAGAGAGAGAGAGAGAGAGAGAGAGAGAGAGAGAGAGAGTAATGATGTAACTTCGTGTAACGCTCTTAGGTTTCACTCTTCACCTCTGTACATGTAAAGATCTAACAGAACTGCAATCAGTGGGGTGTGTCACCGACATTCCTCTGTGTGAAAGAAACAGAGCTTCACCCTGGGCTTTAACATAGCCCTAAATGATCAGACTGTAAGTGATCAGACTGCATTTGAATCAGACAGTAGGTGGATCAGACTGTAGATGCTATGTACAGATTTTATTGAAGGCATCTCTAAGACTGATTCTGATCCAATCTCTCAAATTACATCTAGGAAACACAGGCGGCCTCTACACACTTGTCCCAGACAGACAATCTGTGTTTTTAATCAAGACACACAATTCAAGCGTTTGGAACAAGGAAATGAATTTTACAGGACATTCAAGCCTGGAAATAAACACAGTGGACGACTGACGTGCATACGTGACGTTATTTCAGCCAGGGTGGCGGTGGGGGGTGGTAGAGGTGCGAGAGGGGGGGAGGAGGAGGAGGAGGAGGAGTGGGGAAGAGATAAAGAATGTGATAGAAGGGTGAGGGGGAGAGAGAGAGAGAGAGAGAATAGACGAGTTGTGACCGTATGTACTGATAGGTGATCAGTGTTTTATTCCTCTGATACAGCACTTTACCAAACATTACTATTTGTTATTCATTAATAATAACACCCTGTATTATTTATCCTGTTCTAGTTACATTTCCATGTAGCAGCTCACTTCCTGTTCTCACTGACAGTATCACCAATCTTCTGCTTCACCTGATATCACTGCAGCTTCGCTTCTTAAGGCAGTGCTTTGTTTTTTTTTTGGCTTTTTAACTCACTCACTGATCCAAAGCGCCTGGTCTTTCCCCCCCCCAGTCAGCCATGTTTAATATTAAACCTAAACTTTGATAGAACACAATAAAGACTCAGAAACACGATAAAGAACCACTACAACATCAGCGTGTTGGTTTGCTTTTTCTTTATTTTTGTTTTTTTTTTTATCCTTGATCTTTTTTTCTTAATTTTTTTTTTTATTCTTTTCGTATCTTTTCTTGGTTTTTACTGAAGAGTTTTGAGGAAAGAGATCATTTGTTTGTTTGTTTTTGGCACTACATAATAATCTTATGGAGCGGGTATGCTGATTTTTCATTAAACAAATCCCTATCCAAAGCCTTTGTCCTTATGCAAGCAAAAATATGAATACAACAATAAAAATAAACAGGATTAACTGTAATCCGTACTTTACACAACAAATAAAAACACTTCTTTTTTTTGGGGGGGGGGGACCCCTTTAAAAATAGGGGCATTAAAATATTTAACATTTCTTATCACAAATCAATGTGATGAGACGAAAAAAAATGAATGTAAAAACTGTACAAAAAAAATGATAAAATTCATTTAAAAAAGTCTAGTGACCAAATGCCAAGTTAGACTTTCTTAATTCTGTTTGTTTTTTTTTTTCCCTCTTCGTTGTCGTTCCATAAGGACCTCGGGCGTTGGGTTGAAAAGAAAAGAGACGCCGCTCGTTATTTCTTCTGTTGGATGAAGCTGAGGTTGACGGGACGTCCGGACTGCAGCAGGGGGAAGTGCTGATTCGCCACTGCACCTGAGAACCACATCAACAACATCCTGTTTATACACAAAACCTCACCAGAGACACCATCTATCAGATAAAGAATAAATCACACACACACACACACACACACACACACACACACACGTTTAAAACACAAATCTTCATAACCTAGTCTGTTAGAGAATTTATTTTATATTTTGTATAGTTTATTTTTTATTATTTACTTTTACAATATTTATTTATTTACGCTTTTACAACCCGAATTCCGGAAATTTTGGAACATTTTTTAAATCTGAATAAAATAAACTAAATAATGAAATCATTTCAAATCTGATGCCTGCTACAGGTCTCATAATAGTTGGGTCGGGGGCATGTTTACCATGGTGTAGTATCTCATTCTTTTCAAAACAGTTCGGAGACGTCTGGGCATCGAGGTTATGAGTTTCTAGAGTTTTGGTGTTGGAATTTGCTCCCATTCTTGCCTGATATAGGTTTCCAGCTTTGACATATTTCTCGTTTAATGATGCGCCAAATGTTCTCTATAGGTGAAAGATCTGGACTGCAGGTAGGCCAAATTCAGCACCCGGACTCTTCTAGTATGAAGCCATGCTGTTGTAACAGCTGCAGTATGTGGTTTTGCATTGTCCTGCTGAAATACACAAGGCCTTGAAATAGACGTTGTCTGGAGGGGAGCATATGTTGCTATAAAACCTTTATATACCTTTCAGCATTCATAGTGCCTTCCAAAACATGCAAGCTGCTCATACCGTATGTACTTATGCACCCTCATACCATCAGAGATGCTGGCTTTTGAACTGAACGGTGATAACATGCTGAAAGGTCTCCCTCCCCTTTAGCCCGGAGGACATGACGTCTGTGATTTGAAACAGTCCATTTTAAATGAGCCTTGGCCCACAGGACACACCGGCACTTTTGGACCATGTTCACATACGGCTTTCTTTTTACATGATAGAGCTTCAGTTTACATTTGCAGATGGCACGGCAGATTGCGTTTACCGATTTCTGGAAGTATTCCTGGGCCTATTTAGTAATGTCAATGACAGAATCATGCCCATGAGTGATGCAGTGTCGTCTGAGGGCCCGAAAACCACAGGCATCCAACAAAGGTCTTCGGCCTTGTCCCTTAAGCACAGAGATTTCTCCAGTTTCTCCGAATCTTTTAATTATGTTATGCGCTGTAGATGAGGAGATTTGCAAAGCCTTTGCAATTTGACGTTGAGGAACGTTGTTTTTAAAGTATTTCACAATCTTTTTACGCAATCTTTCACAGATTGGAGAGCCTCGGGTTATCTTTACTTCTAAGAGACCTGATGTCAATTAACTTAATTAGTTGCTAGATGTTCTCATAGCTGAATCTTAATTTCGTGCTTTTTCAGCCCTTTGTTTCCCCCGTGCCAACTTTTTTGAGACCTGTAACCGCCATCAAATTTGAAACGAGCTCATTTGGTGGATAAAAGTGTAAAATTTCTCCATTTAAACATTTCTTATGTTCTCTACATTCTATTGTGAATGAAATATTGGCTTGTGTGATTTAAAATTCTTTTAGTTTTAATTTTATTCAAATTTAAAAAACATCCAAACATTTCCGGAATTCTGGGTTGTATATGTGATCTAATCATCATTCCGCACGATGCCATTCTTTTAATTTTTCCCTTTAACCATCAATCCCAAACCCACCATGATGCTGCCTCCACCAGGCTTCACAGCTGCAACAGTGTTCTTCAGATTAAATGAATCCTCACCTTCTCCCTCATGCTTAAAGAAAAAACGTAAGACACCAGAGATTAACGGCTAGCATTGAGGACATACCCTGGGAGATGAAGGGCTTGTTGGACTGCTGCACGTACGGCTGCGGCATGCGGAAACCCCAAGAGGATGAGACGGATATCGAACCAGCACCGGTGTGGCCCAGTGTGCGGGAAACCTGACCTACAGAACCAAACGGAGCCTGGAAACCTGCTTCTGAGAGACAGACAGAGAGAAAAACAGAAGAGATGTTTTAATAAAACTGATCAGGTGTAGCATGGGTCTAGCATCAGGACACAGCTGACAGTTTCTCATATTACAGAGAGGGGCAGAGAGAGAGGGGGGTAAATGGAAGAAAATAATATTCAACACCTTGTGTTTAAACACTGTGCTAAAGAGCGTAGCGTGAGAAGACAGGAAGAGAAGTGCTCACCCTATTCGTGAAACTTACCTGAGCTCAATACTGCATGTCTACACACACACACACACACACACACACACACTCACATACACACACACACTACCCAAAAGAGTTGAATAAATACACTCATATCTTCTGTTCATGTCTCTGCAGACATGTGATGTCCAGAAATTTACCAGAATAAATATTTTAGCTGAATTTCTCAATATGGGAAAAAGGAACTAAAGAACAAATAGATTGTTCTATATAAAGGAACATGACCTTTAACATTAGTGTGTTAAATACGAATCAAGTCAGCTATAAAATCAACATCGCTTAAATTATTTAAAAAAATAAAATAAAATAAAATAAAATAAAATAATCACAGATTTTCCTGGCCTCAGCTTCACTCTGATTGGCTGGCTGAAGGAGAGAATGAACGTATAGGTGTGTCTGAAATCATGTACTGTGTCTACTATACTGTATAATACTCACAGCATGCACAAAAAAGGCAACTTTTTTTCATATTTTTTCCTCAGTACACACACACACACACACACATCCACGCAGTGCTCACCCCCCTGTGTGTGTGAGTGTGTACCTGACTTCCCCACCGTGCCGTTTGCCACCATTGCCTCAGGGTTGTTCAGATGGTGATTGTGCCAGTGTGGCCCTCCATCCCGCCCTGCCGGCTGGGCAAAGATGATGCTGGGGTCGTTGAGGTTAACGGGGGTGGGGTTCGGCGTGTGTCCCGCCCCTCCGTTTCCCTGCCCCTTCCTCATCGGGTACTTTACCCCCGGGGAGGGCGGATGAGAGGGCCAGGTGCCTGGTGAGAGCATGCCCATGTACTGAGACGGGGTGAAACCAAAGAGAGACAGATGAACCTGCTGCTGCTGAGAAGGAGTGGCGGAAGGAGCGAGAGAGGGATGATGGGAAGATTTGGACGGAGCGGAGGACGAGGAGCTTGGTGAAGGCTTGCTGCTCTGAGACGACTGAGGTGAGACGGAGGACTGGATGAACGTAGATGGCTGGGGTGAGTACGGAGGAGTCTGACGCGTGTCCGACTGGTGACAGAAATAAAGACATTTAGACTTTAACATGCAGTCAGAAGACAGAGAGAGAAGACAGACAGAATAACAGACAGAAAGGAAGTAAGCAGTCCGACAGACAGGAAAGAGACAAATATAAGAATTGGAGGAAAAAAAAGGACAGACAGACAGTTATTGGTTCTTACACATTCTGATTGCTGCCTGGTCCGGCCAGGTCGATCCTGGGACGTACCACTCTGAGGAATGGGGATGGCCTGAGAGCTCACCATGGCACGGACCATCTGAGGAACTGGAGTGGGGGTAGGAATTAGTTCACTGAGATTAACATTATGTCCTACTGAACATGTAAACACACAGAGATGCACTGTGTGTGTGTGTGTGTTTACCCTGTGTAGGAGCTCCTCTCTGTCGGAGGTGTCTGTAATCAGGACATTCTCTTCGGACGTGTCCGACGTATCCACACTGGAAACAGCGTCTTT